>NC_091161.1:40171248-40471933 GCF_040958095.1 Procambarus clarkii
ATTAATTGGCTGTTTATTGCTGGTGTTGACTTCTTAATGTGTAGTGCCTCGCAAACGTCAAGCCGTCTGCTATCGCTGTGTCTATCAATGATTTCTGTGTTGTTTACTAGGATTTCTCTGGCGATGGTTTGGTTGTGGGAAGAGATTATATGTTCCTTAATGGAGCCTTGTTGCTTATGCATCGTTAAACGCCTAGAAAGAGATGTTGTTGTCTTGCCTATATACTGGGTTTTTTGGAGCTTACAGTCCCCAAGAGGGCATTTGAAGGCATAGACGACGTTGGTCTCTTTTAAAGCGTTCTGCTTTGTGTCTGGAGAGTTTCTCATGAGTAGGCTGGCTGTTTTTCTGGTTTTATAGTAAATCGTCAGATGTATCCTCTGATTTTTGTCTGTAGGAATAACGTCTGGGCATAAACTGTCACGTTATGTCCAGACCGAGTGAGATGGCCCGGAAAGTGGAGTTGGAAATTCTGTTGGACAACATATTCGACCTCGAGACATAAAAGAAGGTCACTACCAAAGATACCTTACAAGCAGAACTTATTGCGGAAGGAGGAAAGAATTGAGGCAATTACAGAAGCACCATACTGTCCCCCGAGCTCAAAGCGGCAGCCAAAAGCCTTCGTGAGAACAAGGAGATAGTTGTCAGAAGAGGTGACAAGTCGCCAATATACGTCATTCTTAAAAAAAGACGAATATCTGGCGAAAATGAACCTCATACTCTCTGACCAAACTAAATTCCAAAGGGTAACGAAGGTCACTACAGCCGAAATGAAAGCAAAGGTCAACAGACTAATCGAAACTGTGAACGCCAAGAAATCAGGACTCAACCTGCCAAAGATTATTGGGGAATATAAACCTGGATATGCGTATGGAAATGTCAAGACACACAAGCCTGGAAACCCACTTCGGTCAATCATTAGCCAGATACCCACACCCACGTACAGACTAGCGAAGCGACTCAACGGCCTGCTGACTCCTTATGTCCCTTGCGCCTTCAGCCTGAAGTCGCCAAAGGAATTTGTTGACTTACTGCGGGGCACACTGGCCACAGGAATAAGAGCCTCGTTGGACGTAGAATCGCTGTTCACTAACGTACCAGTGGACGAGACAATCGGGATGATAGCCGACAGAGTGTATCGTGATCCAGCCTGTACTCCTTTTGACATACCAGAAAATATCCTAAGGAAACTACTCCAAGCTTGTACTAAAGAGGCACCCTTCTTGAGCCCGGATGGGCACATGTATAAGCAAGTAGATGGGGTCGCCATGGGTTCTCCCCTAGGTGTCCTGTTGGCAAACTTCTACATGGGTACCATCGAGCAAAAAGTCTTAGTCGACATGAACATGAAACCGGCCATATACTGCAGGTATGTTGACGACATTTTTTACACAGGTACCTGATGTCAGACATCTGCAGGAGTTGAAGGAGGCATTTGAGCGGAGTTCCGTGCTGCGTTTCACTTACGAGATGGAAAAGGATGGGAAGCTGCCCTTTCTAGATGTAACAGTCATGGAAAAGAGCGGAGGTTTCTACACTGCAGTCTACACTAAGGAAACGAACATAGGAATGTGCCTAAATGCCAAAAGCGACTGCCCAGATAGGTACAAGAGGAGTGTTGTTAACGCATATGTCGACCGTGCTCTCAGCCACAGCTCAGAATGGAAGCAAGTCGACGAAGAACTCTGTAGGGTAAGGCAGGTCCTAGTCAACAACGGCTTCTCCAATGGTTTCGTCGAAGACATCATAAGAAGGAAAGTGAAACGCCATGCAACCTTTGAAGAGACAACCAACACAACACCTATACCCCCTATTAGACTGTTTTACAAGAACTTCTTTTCTACAGCTCATAAAACGGGGGAAAGGGTCCTGAAAGATATTGTTAATACAAACGTTATCCCTACAGACAAAAATCAGAGGATACAACTGATGATTTACTATAAAACCAGAAAAACGGCCAGCCTACTCATGAGAAACTCTCCAGACACAAAACAGAACGCTTTAAAAGAGACTAACGTCGTCTATGCCTTCAAATGCTCTCTTGGGGACTGTAAGCTCCAAAAAAAACAGTATATAGGCAAGACAACAACATCTCTTTCTAGGCGTTTAACGATGCATAAGCAACAGGGCTCCATTAAGGAACAGATAATCTCTTCCCACAACCAAACCATCGCCAGAGAAATCCTAGTAAACAACACAGAAATTATCGATAGATACAGCGATAGCAGGCGGCTTGACGTTTGCGAGGCATTACACATCAAGAAGTCAACACCAGCAATCAACAGCCAATTAATGCACAACTATATTCTACCCACCTCAAGACTCCGCTCCAATATAGAAGCATCAAGAAATATGGACCAATAGGCTTTCTACAATCACTTCTATTCAATACCCATTGTTTCATGTTCTGGCGTGTGTTGATGAAATTAATACCTTATTAAATACCACCTGACCCCACCCACCTCACTCAATGTAGATATAAACAAAATCGGAGATGTTCTATTCTATTCAGTAAGTTCTACTCAGTTGTGTATGTGTTAACTAAAGTCTTTGAAAATGTAATAAGTTTTACGAAACGCGCTCAAGTGTCGCATCAGACTAGAAATAAAAATGAATTTTGGAGAATTGATTTTTGAATTACCTCCAACAGTGAAAAGAAATGTACGAAAAATTGAGAAAATTCGTGTTAGAATTATTAATCTTACTTTTTCGGTCATATTTAATAATATATGTCTACAGGAAAGACTGCTACCAAAATATACTAATATATAAATATATATATATATATATATATATATATATATATATATATATATATATATATATATATATATATATATATATATATATATATATATATATATATATATATATATATATGTTGCAACCCGTTCTCGCAAATTTAATAAGTCAATATTGACTTATTAGTTGCATGCATAGGTGACATACTAAACATAATAGTTTCCCTTGAAAAGCTTCATAGAAAACACTGACCTTACCTAACCTACTTAGTATTTTAAAATAAGCATCTTATAGCTTCGTAATTACAATTGTTACTTAACCTATTATAGGTATAGGTTGGCTAATAATTGTAATTACGAAGCAATAAGAGGCTTATCTTAACATACTAAGTAGGTTAGGTAAGGTCGGTGTTTTCTATGAAGCTTTTCAAGGGAAACTATTATGTTATGTATGTCACCTATGCACATATTTAATAAGTCAATATTGACTTATGAACCATTCAGGCTTGTTCGCATTTGTGTTGCTTACGTGCCCCTCCCACCCTATAAAAAAATGAGGTGATTTGATGAAATAACTATAACCAAAATTTCCATCAGAGAGCCGTCGGGATAATGGGCAAATTGCCTCGGCTGCCATCTTTGTACGATCGTGATGGTCGAGTGGAAAAGGTTTCCTATACTTCAGTTTCTTATTGGTCCTGGCAGCATGGGTTACAGTCACTTCTGGGGTTTGGAGTTTTCAGTTGCATATATACCTGGGGACAATTGAGGCTTGTTCGCATTTGTGATGCTTACATGCCCTCCTCCCCCCCCCCCCCTCTAAAAATAATTTGATAAAATAACTATAAACAAGATTTACATCAGAATGCCGTCGGGATGATGGGCAAATAGCCTTAGCTACCATCATCTTTTTGTACGGTCGTGATGGTCGAGTGGTTAAGGTCTCCAGTACATCAGTTTCATAGTGTTCCTAGAAGTATTGGTTCGAGTCACTTCTGTGGTGTGGAGTTTTCCATTACATATATGCATTGGGACCATTCAGGCTTGTTTGCATTTGTGTTGCTTACATGGCTCCAAAAAATGAGGTGATTTGATGAAAAAACTATGTCCAAGATTTCCATCAGAGCGCTGTCAAGATGATAGGCAAATAGCCTCGCTACCATTATCGTGTTGTACGGTCGTGATGGTGGAGTGGTTAAGGTCTCCTGCACACCAGTTTCATAGTGCTCATGGCAGTATTGGTTCGAGTCATTTCTGGGATTTGGAGCTTTGAGTTACATATATGCATGGGGACCATTCAGGCTTGTTCGCATTTGTGTTGCTCACATAGCTCCACAATATAAGGTGATTTGATAAAATACCTATGCCCAAGATTTAAATCAGAGCACCGTCGGGATGATGGGAAAATTGCCTTGCCTACCTCTCATCTTTTTATATGGTCGTGATGGTCGAGTGGTTAGGTTCTCCTGTACTCCAGTTTCATAGTGCTCCTGGCAGCATGGGTTCAAGTTACTTCTGGGGTGTGAAATTTTCAGTTGCATATATGCCTGGGCACCATTCAGGCTTGTTTGCATTTGTGTTGCTCACGTGGATTACAAAAGTTTGGTAATTTGATAAAATACCTATACACAAGATTACTATCAGAGCGCAGATGGGATGATGGGCAAATAGCCCATAGCCCATAGTCTCCTGTACACCAGTTGCATAGTACTCCTGACAGTATGGGTTCGAGTCACTTCTGGTGTATGGAGTTGTCATTTGCATATATGCCTGGGGACCATTCAGGCTTGTTTGCATTTGTATTTCTCACATGTTCGCAAAATAATGAGTTGTTTTGATAAAATAAGTATGCCCAAGATTACCATCGGAGCGCTGGTGGGATGATGGGCAAATAGCTTTGGCTACTATCATCTTTTTGCACGGTAGTGATGGTCGAGTGATAAATGTCTCCTGGACACCAGTTGAATGGAGCTCCTGGCAGTATGGGTTAGAGTCACTTCTGGGGTGTGGAGTTTTCTGTTACGTATATGCCTGGGAACTATTCAGGCTTGTTTGAATACATGTTGCTCACATGGCACCAAGAAATGATTATCGTTTTGTAGGATCGTGATGGTGGAGTGGTTAAGGTTCCCTGTACACCAGTTTTATAGTGCTCATGGCAGTAAGGGATCGAGTCACTTCCAGGGTTCGGAGTTTTCCGTTACTTATATGTATGTGGACTATTCAGGCTTGATTGCATTTGTGTTGCTCACGTGGCCCTAAAAATGAGTTGTTTTGATAAAATAGGTATGCCCAAGATTACCATCAGAGCGCCGTCGGTGTGATGGGCAAATAGCCTCGGCTACCATCATCGTTTTGTACGGTCGTGATGGTTGAGTGGTTAAGGTCTCCTGTACACCACTTGTATAGTGCTCCTGGCAGTATGGGTTCGATTCATTTCTGGGGTGTGGAGTTTTCTGTTGCATTTATTCCTGGGGACCATTCATGCTAGTTCGCATTTGTGTTGCTCACGTCCCAACCCCCTTCCCCCTAAAAAATGAGGTGATTTGATAAGAACTCTGTAACCAAGATTACCATCACAGCGTCGTCAGGATGATGGGCAAATAGCCTTGGCTACCATTATCTTTTTGTACGGTTGTGATGGTCAAGAGGTTAAAGTCTCCTGTACTCCAGTTTCATAGTGTTCCTGGCAGCATGGGTTCTTTTTACTTCTGGGGTGTGGAGTTTTCTGTTGCATATATGCATGGGGACCATTCAGGCTTGTTCGCATTTGTGTTGCTCATGTGGTCCAAAAATATGATGCGAGTTCATAAAATAACTATTCAAAAGATAACCATCAGAGCACCGTCGGGATGATGGGCAAATAGCCTAGGCTTCCATTATCTTTTTGAATGGTCGTGATAGTTGAGTGGTTAAGTTCCCCTGTATATCAGTTGTATAGTGCTCCTGGCAGTATGGGTTCGAGTCACATCTGGGGAGTGATTTTTTTATTTTCATATATGCCTGGGGACCATTCAGGCTTGTTCGCATTAGTGTTGCTCACAATGCCCCAAAAAATGAGGTAGTTTGATATTATAAATATGCCCACGATTACCATCAGAGCGCCGTCGGTATGATGGGCAAATAGCCGCGGCTACCATCATCGTTTTATACGGTCGTGATGGTCGAGTGGTTAAGGTCTCCTGTACACCAGTTGCATAGTGCTCTTGGCAGTATGGATTCGATTCACTTCTGGGGTGTGGAGTTGTCGTTGCATATATGCCTGGGGACCATTCAGGCTTGTTTGCATTTGTGTTGCTCACGTGGCCCGAAAAAATGAGATGGTTTGATAAAATATCTATGCTACGGTCGTGATGGTTAAGTGGTTAAGGTCTCCTGTACACCAGCTTCATTGTGCTCCTGGCAGTATGGGTTCTAGTCACTTCTGGAGTATGGAGTTTTGAGTTGCATATATGCCTGGGGACCATTCAGGCTTGTTCGCATTTGGGTTGCTCATGTGGCCCCCCAAAATGAGGCGATTTGATAAAATACTTATGCCCAAAATTACAATCAGAGCGCCGTCAGGATGATGAGCAAATAGCCTCGGCTATCATTATCGTTTTGTAGGGTCATGTTGGTCGAGTGGTTAAAGTCTCCTGTACACCAGTTGCATAGTGCTCCTGGCAGTATGGGCTCGAGTCACTTCTGTGGTGTTGAGTTTTCAGGTGCATATATGCCTTGGGACCATTCTGGCTTGTTCGCATTTGTGTTGCTCATGTGGCTCCAAAAAAATGAGATGATTTGATAAAATAACTATGCCCAAGATTACCAGCAGAGTGCCGTCGGGATGATGGGCAAATAGCTTCGGCTTCCATCATCTTTTTGTACGGTCGTGATGGTCGAGTAGTTAAGGTCTCCTGTACACCAGTTGCATAGTGCTTCTTGCAATATGGGTTCGAGTCACTTCTGTGGTGTGGAGTTTTCAGTTACATATATATGCCTGGGGACCATTCATGCTTGTTCGCATTTGTGTTGCTCACTTGGTGCAAAAAGTGAGTGGATTTGATAAAATATAACTATGCCCAAGTGTGCCATCAGGATGATGGGAAAATAGCCTCAGATACCATTATCTTTTTGTACGGTCGTGGTAGTCGAGTGGTTAAGGTCTCCTGTACACCAGTTTCATAGTACTCCTGGGAGTATGAGTTCAAGTCACTTTTGGGGTGTGGAGTTTTCAGTTGCATATGTGCCTATTGACCATTCAGGCTTTTTTGCATTTGTGTTGCTCACGTGGCCCCCCCCCCCAACCAAAAAAATAAGGTGATTTGATAAAATAACTATAACCAAGATGACCATCAGAGCTCTGTCGGGATGATGGGCAAATAGCCTTATCTACCATTACCTTTTTGTACGGTCGTGATGGTTGAGTGGTAAAGGTCTCCTGTACACCAGTTGCATAGAGCTCCTGGCAGTATTGGTTCGAGTCACTTCTAGGCTGTGGAGTTTTCGTTACATATATGCTTGGGGACCATTCAGGGTTTTTCGCACTTATGTTGATCACATAGCTCCACAATATGAGGTGATTTGATAAAATAACTATGCCCAAGATTATCATCAGAGCGCCATCGGGATGATGGGCATATAGCCTAAGCTACCATTACCTTTTTGTACGGTCGTGATGGTTGAGTGGTAAAGGTCTCCTGTACACCAGTTTCATAGTGCTACTGGCAGCATGGGTTCAAGTCACTTTTGGGGTGATGAGTTTTCAGTTGCATATATCCCTGGGGACCATTCAGGCTTGTTCGCATTTGTGTTGCTCACGTGGCAATAAAAAAATTATGTGATTTCATGAAATAACTATGCCCAAGATTACCATCAGAGCACCGTCGGGATGATGGGCAAATAGCCTCAGCTACTATTATCGCTTTGTACGATCGTGATGGTCCAGTGGTTAAGGTGTCCTGTACACCAGTTGCATGGTGCTCCTGGCAGTATGGGTTTGAGTCACTTCTGGGGTGTGGAGTTTTCAGTTGCATTTATGCCTGGGGACCATTCACGCTTGTTCGGATTTATGTTGCTCACGTCGCCCCCAAAAAGACGTGATTTGATGGAATAACTATGCCCAAGATTACTATCAGATCGCAATTGGAATGATAGGCTAATAGCCTCGGCTACCATTATCGTTGTATACGGTCGTGATGGTCGAGAGGTTAAGGTCTCCTGTACACCACTTGCATAGTGCTCCTTGCAGTATTGGTTCGAATCACTTCTAGGGTGTGAAGTTTTCGTTACATATATGCTTGGGGATCATTCAGGGTTTTTCGCATTTATTTCTCAAATAGCTCCACAATATGAGGTCATTTGATAAAATTACTATGCCCAAGATTATCATCAGAGCGCCGTCAGGATGATGGGCATATAGCCTCGGCTACCATCATCGATTTGTATGGTCATAGTGGTCGAGTGGTTAAGGTCCCCTTTACACCAGTTGCATAGTGCTCCTGGCAGTATTAGTTCGAGTCACTTCTGGGGTGTGGAGTTTTTATTGCATATATGCCTGGGGACCATTCAGGCTTGTTTGCATTTGTGTTGCTCAAGTTACCCCCCCCCCCCTCTAAAAAAATAAGTTGATTTGATAAAATAACTTTTACCAAGATTACTATCAGAGCGCCGTCGGGATGATGGGTAAATAGCCTCGGGTAATATAATCTTTTTGTTCGGTCATGATTGTCAAAGGGTTAAGGTCTCCTGTACACCAGTTTGATAGTGCTCCTGGTAGTATGGGTTCAAGTTACTTCTGGGGTGTGTAGTTTTCAATTGCATATATGCCTGGGGACCATTCAGGCTTGTTCGCATTTGTGTTGCTCATGTGGCCCCCCAAAAATGAGGTGATTTGATAAAGTCACCTCATTTGTTTACATTTGTGTTCCTCAAAAAAATGAGGTGATTTGATAAAATAACTATGCCCAAGATTACCATCAGAGCGCCGTTGGGATGATGGGCAAATAGCCTCAGCTTCCATTAGATGACTTGTGTAAAAATGTCTTCAACATACCTGCAGCATATGGCAGTATATACTGCAGGTATGTTGATGACATTTTTACACAGTTACCTGATGGAGCAGCTGAAGGAGGCATTCGAGCGGAATTCTGTGTTAAGTTGCACATACGCGATGGAGAGTAATGCGAAGCTGCCCTTCTGGATGTAACAGTCATGGAAAGGAGCAGAGGCTTCCATACTGCCGTCTACACCAAGAAACCAAACATAGGAATGTGCCTCAATGCCAATAGTGACTGCCCAGACAGGTACAAGAGGAATTTTGTCAACGCTTACGTCGACCGTGCTCTAAGCCACAGCACAGGATGGAAAGAAGTCGATGAAGAACTCTGTAGGGTAAGGCATGTCCTAGATAACAACAGCTTCTCTAACGGTTTCGTTGAAAACGTCATAAAAGGAAAGGTAAAACGCCATGCAACTTCTGAAGAGTCAACCAACATAACACTTGTACTCCCAATTAGACTGTTTTACAGGAACTTCTTTTCCACGGCTCATGAAACGGAGGAAAGGTTCCTGAAAGATATTGTTGATAGGAACGTCATCCCTACAGACAAAAATCAGAAAATACAATTGATAATTTATTATAACCCCCCCCCCCTCCAAAAAAAAAAAACGGTCCATCTACTCATGAAAAACTTCCCAGACACCAAGCAGAACACTTTGAAGGAGACCAACGTCGTCTATGCCTTTAAATGCCTACTTGGGTACTGTAAGCCCCAAAGAACTCAGTACATAGGCAAGACAACAACGTCTTTTTCCAGGAGACTAACAATGCATAAGCAACAGGCAGCCATCAAGGAACACATAATCTCTTCTCACAACCAGACCATAACCAGATAAATCTTAATAAACAACCCAGAAATCATCGATAGGTAGAGCGATAGCAAGCGGCTTGACATCAGCGAGGCACTACACATCAAAAAGTCAACACCAGCATTCAACAGCCAATTAATGCACAACTATATTCTACCAAATTAAAGACCCTGAAACAATATGGAAGCAGCAACAGGAAGTATGAGCCAATAGTCCTTCTGCAGTTACTTTCATTTATACTGATGATTGATTGATGAAGATTAAGCCACCCAAGAGGTGGCACGGGCATAAATAGCCCGTAAGTGGTACAATTTTTTTTTCTCAGTATTCTGAGTTTGCATTTAACCTTCAAGCTGTTATCGTGGGGGAGGATACTGCTTCACAGTCTTTATGAGGGTGTCCAGCTGCTGAACACCTTTGTTGACCAGGAGAGTGGCTGTGTTGATGGCTTCAGGGTGGCCACTGCATGATTCAGGAACTCTTAAAGCTCTTCTAAGGTCATTGGTTGCTTCACATTCCAGAAGATAGTGAAGTAATGGCTTTTCTGTGACAGTTTGGCAGAAGATGCACTCTCTCTGTCGGGGTTCACCACTCTCCCAGTTGCATCTGTAACCTAGACGTAGTCTATATAACCTAACTGCTATTTCCCTGTGGATTCCTTTTGGGATATTTAACCTTTCTAATTTGGTTGCCTGAAGATACCATGTTACAGAGGGCGAACCTTCAGCTATTCTCTGGTGCAGGTAGGCTTTGTTGAGATGTGAGAGTTTTTTCGTGATGATGTTTTTTATGTTCTCTAGGCTGGGTTGAATTGTTTTATGTATTGCTGGATGACGAATTGCCAATTTAGCAATTTTATCAGCTTTTTCATTTAATGGGATTCCAATATGGGATGGGATCCAGTTTAAAGTTATGTTGAGTCCTTTGCCTTTAGCGACTGCTCCAAGATACAAAATGGTGGTAATAATTTCCACATTATCTTTCCACTGTTTTTGTCCTAGTATTTGAAGTGCAGCTTTTGAGTCTGTGTGTATGATTGCATTTTGAGTGTTTTGTGCAATCACATATGCAAATGCCTGTTGTATGGCAAACAGCTCAGTTTGGGTTGATGATACTAGTCCTCCCAGTCTCCAATATGCCTGTTCGCTGGCCGTGCAAAGAGCAGCGCCAGCACTCTCATATTCTGTGTCCACCGATCCGTCTGTGAAGATGTGGGTGGCTCCTGCTACTGCTATGCTATACATTTGCTCTTCTATTATGCACCTTAGGATTGTCGGATCATAAGCAGCCTTTTTCATTGGGAGACTTTCTATTACTATTTTGAAAGTAGGCTCTTCCCACGGCGCGGAAGGAGTGTAATTTGGGTGTGGATGATCACCCTCTCTATCAAGAATCATGTTTTTTAAATGTAGTCTGTTAAGGACTTTTCCTGCTCTTGCAACCCAAGAGTTTCCATTGTTTTGGCCTAGTCCAACCACCAAGGCCTGCCGTACTGGGATTGGATCAGAAGAAATAATTATCTTACTGACAATTGTAGCTGTCCTTTGTGATATTCTTTCTTGTAGAGAGGGCAAACCCGTCTCCAGTCTAAGAGTTTCAAGCCTGGTCCACATGGGGGCTCCCAGTGCGGCTCTCATAGCATTGTTTTGGGCAACTTCAAGCTTTTTCCACTGTTGGTGTGATAGATTTGTGAGTGCAGGTGCGGCATAATCGATCACGGACCTGACTGCCTGTACATAGTTTGTGCGAAGGACTTGCAGATTGGCTCCTCCAGAAAGGGAGGTTAGCGACCTGAGAATTGCCTTCCGGGCCGCAGTTCGCTCTCTCAAGTAAGTGACCTCAGCATTAAAATTCATGTGTGTGTCCAGGATGATTCCTAGATACTGATAGGTGTCGACCCATTCAATTGGTTGACCCTGTACTGTGAGTTGGATGTTGGGCTTCGCTATTTTTATGGGCATGGCCTTTGACTTTGAGGGGTTGAGTTTGTTCCCAATCTGTTTTGCCTCTTTACTGATGCAGTCTAAGCATTTGGGTGCAAGGCGCGCCGCATCTCTTCCTTTTATGATTATGACAAAGTCGTCCGCGTAGTTTAGCAGCCTGCAGTGATGTGGAAGTTTCAACCTCATTATTCTTTCCATTAAACAGTTGAAGAGAAGAGGGCTGAGAATACCTCCTTGTGGTGTACCATTTTCATGTCTTTTGTACTCAGAGACTGTGCCATGAAGTTTTACTCTTGCTTCTCTGTTTGAGACAGTTTTTGGTCCAGGAGAGCAGGTTGCCTCTGACCTCTTTGTCAATGAGGCAGCAGAGAATAGCTGGGGCGCTAGCCAGTTCAAAGGCTTTTTCGAGGTCCAGGAATATCAGCATTCCTGGTCTGTCATTCAAGTGGGCTAACAGAGTTGTAATACATTCCACTGTGCCAACCCCTCTTCTATAGGCATACATATCATGGTGCAGTTTAGGCATTTTCCACTCCAGTCTGTTGAGTGCCATTCTGTCAGCCGTCTTGGCTGCACAGCTTTGGAGAGAGATGGGCCTGGGATTAGCTGGATCTTTGGGTTTTGGGATCGGCACTATATCTGCTCTATTCCAATCAGAAGGTCTAGTTTGAGAAGTCCAGGCTAAATTAATTAACCTTAGGTATGTAGCGTCTCCCTCTGGGCCGAGGTTTCTAATCATTTTATAGGTTATTTTGTCGGCTCCAGGGGATGTATCCTTGGAGTTTTTCTTAGCCCGATTGAGCTCATCCAGTGTGAAGGGGGCATTAATGTCAGAGACTTCTTCACATGCTGTAAGGATTCTGTGCCACCTTTCTTCCTCTAGTCCGGTCTGTACTGCTAATACATCTGGTGGAAGTTGATTGCTGGCTGCTCTCTCTGCAAACTTGGTTGCCAGTACTTCGGCTGCCTGTTGAGGATCCTTGGGGTGTGGAGCTTTAGGTGTTTTATTCCCTTTGGCTCGGTGAATTTGCTGCCACATCTCTCCGAGAGAGGTGTGTTCATTCAGCTGTGAACACCATTCCAGCCACTTTTGTTCTTTTATTTGTCTAGTCTCTCGATGCACATGTTCCTTGACCTCACAAAGTAAGATCCTGTTGCGGTCACTTGGCTGCTTTTTGTATAGCTTTCTTGTTCTGTTGAGTCTATGGTTGAGTTCTTTGACACGTTCGCAATAGTACCAATGATCTTTATGGTGTCCGGTGGACTGTTTTTTCAGTGGGATTGAGTGGTTGGCTGCACTTTGAATCGCTTTGACAAATTCTTGTTCTGCCTGATTAATGTCTTCGGGAAGATCATTGTTTCTTTACCACTCTGAAATGAGGTTTTGAAATCTGTCCCAGTTTGCTAAAGCAAAGTTCCAGGCTTCAGATGGAGGCGGAGGTGGGGTGGGTAGGTCTAACTCAAGATCAATTTGGACCCCATAGTAGTCGCTTGTGAGTGTGGGCTCAACTGACCATGTTGCTGCATCTCTTAGGGAGGCTGAAACGAAGGTTAGGTCTAATCTGCCTCCTTGGATGTGGGTAGGTTCATTCTTGTTTAGGATTTGTATTTCTGGAAGCTGGTCCAGTAGATGTGTAATGTGAATGCCGGCTTCATTTGTTCTGTTCGAGCACAGTGCCAATCGATGATGGTGTTACCACCCTTGAGACTAAATAAGGTTCTTCTCCCCGCAGTGCAATAAAAAGGATAATAAATCGGCCTTGCCAACAATTGTTTAGGGGTAAATATACATCACTGCATAAAATGGAGAACAATATATTTATGCTAAGGGGGACAAACATAACAATATTTAAATGTATAAATAAATACCCAGAAATATTCTTCAGCATGCAAATCATAGAATAACCTCTTTATTGAGACATGAGCACTATCACTAAACATGGATTAATTAGAGAGTTATATACAATATCATCTAACCAGATAATTAACATTTATATGGGCTAAAATAACAGTGACCAATGACTTAACTTAAAACACAACTCCTCTCGACTTCAGCCGCCACGCTTCTGCCCACGTTTTGGTCCGCAGGCCAAGCGTCTACCAAAAACCAACTAAACGTCCACACATACATTGTGGAAATTCTAACAACAAAATGCAGCACTAATATTTCAAAACATTATAAAACTAAAGAATAGTAAACACTGGTACAACATTCCATACAACAATACGGCAACCAAATATGGGAATAAATCAAGGTAAAACTATAAACACTCGATTGACAACAATGTTCCCACACTGGCCATATCCAAATATGGTCAACCGTCCACACGGAGAAACTACCTGAGAAATTAACACAAAAAGCCTCATACAATATAATGTAACTCAGGCACACTACAGCATGCTATAATATATATATATAACATACAAAATCTTATATCATACAACCGGATGCTATATTAAAGAACAAGACAATAAAGTAATATGAGAATCAAGAGTAATGGCAGAATCCTAGTGAGATTTGTAACATCCCTCCCGTCCCCTAAGAAAAAAATGAAATTAACTGAAGGTTGATTTCATTTGTTTGACTGCATGCAATATAACATTTAATATAACATGAAAATAAAACATGAAAATACTTCAACTAAAATTAAAGTACAAAGCAATGAAATCTCACACAGTAAAAAAAATACAAAATTTACATACATCTTATGAATAAGAACACTACATATTATGGCACTGCAACAGGAAATCCCCTGCATAAGGCATCAGCAATAACATTTTGCCTCCCAGGAATATGACGAATTACAATATTGAATTCTTGCAGAATCAATGACCATCTAAGTATTCTCTGGTTTTTACACTTCATAGAGTTGATAAATGTCAATGGATTATGGTCTGTATATACTACCACTTGATTTCCTGACAAATGTCTCAAATTTCTTCACTGCCAGTATTAAACAAAGTGCTTCTTTCTCAACTACAGAGTAATTAATTTGTCTTGTCAAACTTACGTGAGAAATAATAAACAGGATGTTCTAACTCATCTGGTCCTACTTGGAACAAAACAGCACCTGCTCCTAAATCTGAAGCGTCTATGTGAAGAATAAAAGGTTTATCATACTGTGGACTAGCTAACACAGGTAAAGTAGAGAGAATTCCTTTCAACTTCTGAAAAAGAGTTCTGACACTCCTGCGTCCACTTAAATTTTACCTGTTTCCTTAAAAGATTTGTTATGGGTGCAGCAACAATGGAAAAGTTTTTACAATACCTCCTATAATACGCACACATTCCAATAAATCTTTGCACAGACTTCTTATTTGTTAGGACTGGGTACTCCACAATTGCCTGAATCTTGTCGTGCAATGGGACTATCCTTCCTTGTCCGACCTCATGTCCTAAATACACTATAGTTCCTTTAGCCCAACTACATTTCTTCATATTGACAGTCAAATTAGCATGTTGTAACACATTAAACAATTTCTTTAAACTAGACATATGATCTACCCAATTCTTACTGAAAATCACTATGTCATCCAAATATGCCCTACAGTCTGGCACATCCTTCAACAAAGAATTCATTAATTTTTGAAAAGTGGCTGGAGTATTCCTTAATCCAAAAGGCAATGACATTAAACTCGTAAGCTCCATCAGGAGTGATAAATGCTGTCACTTCCCTTGCAAAATCTGTAAGAGGTATCTGATGATATCCCTTAGATAAGTCCAATTTAGATACAAATTTAGCATGACGTATAGTATCAACACATTCTTCCAATAATGGTAAAGGATAAACATCAACTACAGTTACCTGGTTGAGTTTTCTATAATCCACTACTAATCTCCACTTATCTTCTGGTTTTGGTACTAATAGACATGGCGAACTCCAGGAACTCTGACTGGGTCTAATGAACCCATGTCGAAGAAGATAATCAACCTCCTCCTGGATGATACGACGTTTCTCGGGTGTCACTCGATAAGGGTGCAGCCAAATTGGAGTCACATTTGTCAGGGTGATATCGTGAGTAATGAGAGAAGTCTGAGTGGGGACCTCCCCAAACAAGCTAGAAGACACCTCCAAAAGGTCCTGGAACTCTGCTCTCTCTTCATCCTGCAAATGACTCAACAATTCTTCCCCGGAACTACTGGAATTAGATAAACAAATATTACTATCTTCCTCAGCAACACTCGACTCTTCAGGAATTACCTCCTCAGCAACACAACAAGCCACAACACTAGGCCCACAATAAGCCTTCAACCGGTTAATATGTACACTCATGGTCTGTCGTTTCTGCTTGGGATGGCAAACCTTGTAAGTAACTTTCCCAAGACGTTTCAATACTTGATACGGTCCTGCAAATTTATTAGACATAGACGTACCCATACGAGGCTTCAAGACCAATACCAAATCTCCTGGCTCAAAAACTCTGAGTTTGGCCTTGAACCTCTGGTCATGTTTCTGCTTCATTACCTGTTGTTGTTCACTTAGATGTCGTAAGGCCAACTCCCTCGTTCTGGACAGCTTGCTCTGGACATCCGTCAGATAACGCTCACTCTGCCTGGCTGTAACATCTAACAATTTCTCATATAACATCTTTAAAGGTCCTCTCACTTGATGTCCGAAAACCAGCTCAAATGGATAACAGCCTAGTGCACTGTGCAATCCATCTCTAGCCGCAAATAAAACAAATGGCAGATTATCATCCCAATGCCTGGGTGAATCTTCCCCAGTTGCCTTCAACATTTTCTTGAGAGTTTAGTGGAACCGCTCGATTCCCCCCTGACTCTGAGGATGGTAAGGACTAGAAAAATTGTGCTTTATACTATAAGTATTACAAAATTGTTGAAAGGTGGTGGAACAAAAATTACTCCCATTATCAGTTTGAATTATACGGGGCATACCAAATAGTGAGAAAAATCGTTCCAACTGCCTTATAATGGTAGAAGCTCTAATGTTACGTAAAGCATACGCTTCAGGGAACCTGGTGGTCATACATAAAATTGTAAACATATACATATTTCCGGATTTGGTACGGGGTAAAGGTCCGACACAATCCAGTACCACATGAGTAAAAGGCTCCTCTGGCACTACAATAAGGTATAATGGTGCTCGTGGCACAGTCTGATTAGGCTTACCAACAGTTTGACACAACACAATTGTAACAATATCTGACAACATATTTTTTAAGTTTTGGCCAATAAAAAAGTTTACAGATCTTATGATACATACTGGTAATGCCTTGATGGCCTCCCATCAGATCATCATGGGCAGCTTGCAATACCTGCTCCCTATACTCTGTTGGCACAACGAGCTGGGTTTTAGACTCACAATCATCTGATGAGGGAGTTCCTGATGGTCTCCATCTTCTCATCAGACATTGATCTTGAAATAACAACCCGTACTCTCCTCCAAAGTATCAATGGAGTCGACTGCTTTTGCATAACACTCAGCAAGACTGGGATCAGTACTCTGTAACTTACGCAAGGTCTGGAACTCTACAACTGGAGCGAGCGGGCAAGGAATTGGTACCTGGGCCACATCTTCCAGACCATCTGGGTCAGAATAAATTAGGGCTTTGGCACCGGCCTCACTCTCGACATCCATGTGAGCTAAAAATGTATCTTCAAGGTCCACCTCCACCTCCCTGTCTGAAGGGGTCCTGGCCTCGAGAACATCCACCTTGGTAGTAGCAGGACTTACCACATTCTGCTTACCCATGGATCTGGTCACAACACAGGCTGGATAAATGACACCATCATCCGCATCTGGTTGAGCCAGTACTGCATTAGGTTTAGTATACATAACAGGACAATCGGTCCCACTAAATTGACACTTGTCAAAATCATTACCTACAATGATATCAATCCCAGGAATGGGCAACTGCTCACTGACTGCTACAGTGCACCAACCTGGTGTAATAGAAGAATTCAGGTTAACCTTAATTAATGGTACACGCTGGATATGCCCTCCAAGTCCCTGCAATAACATTACCTCTCCAGTGTCTTCTGTGCTAACATCAGTAAGAACACGGCGAGAAATTAAAGACTGGGAAGCACCAGTGTCCCTTAACAACTGGACTGGTTTCCAGGTTCCATTAGTACATAATAGGGTTCCCGAATGTAGGTATGGATCAAAATTAGTCATCCACTTGGGCATGACTGGAGCAACATTGGCATTAATGGTTTGCAAACCCCTACTCATAATTAGACCAGTTGGTCTCAACTCAGGGTGCAAAGCATAACATGAATTTACCACATGACCTCTTCTCCTGCAATGCGTGCAATATCTGCTAGTGGTCGGAACAGCCGAACCCACTGCAGGCTTAATCACTACATTACTTGAGGTTGACAACCCTGTCTGTTGTTTCTCAGATTTAGGCTTTACAGGAGAAGGGTTAAGGGGAGAAGGTGAAGTAGCTGGTCGAGTCTGGAAAACATGATTTTTATGAGCATAATGATTAGTTTTAGCATTAAAATGATTAATTGGTGCTCTAAAAGGCACTTTAGTAAGTAGTTCATGCTCATCAGCTAGCTTGGCTAATTTGATAAGATCAGTGGTTTGTTTATTTTCAGCCATAAATAAAGCTAATTTCTCTGGTAGACAACTCACTACTTCCTCAGTTACTATGAGGTCTCTTAAAGTCTCAAACTCTGTAATATTAAGTGCTTTAATCCATCTGTCAAAGTGATTTAATTTTACTCTTACAAAGTCAGAAATAGTCTGGTCATGTGCTCTTTTTAAACTTCTGAATTTTTTTCTATGTGCCTCTGGGATCTGTTGGTAAGCATTCAAAATACTTTGCTGAACAAATTTAAAATCGAAAGAATTCTCAGCAGGCAAAGATGCAAATACCTCTTGAGCTTTACCCTTAAATTGTCCTTGTAATATGCTAACCCATTGATCGACAGGCCAGTTCATGCTGACTGCTAGTTTCTTAAAATGCAAGAAAAATATTTCTGGATCTTCTTCATTAAACTTAGGTAATTTTACATGTTTACTCTACTTAGAAGAACTATTTGTACTCTCTGGATTATTACTAGATTATTTACCTAGCCCTGCTGCAATTCTCTGCTGTTCTTGTGGTGGTGTGCTGTTATTATTTTCAGCCATACTCTGCTGAATTTCTAATTGTCTAGTCTGCTGCTCTGCTAGTCTTAACTGAGCCTCCAACTCAAGGTGTTTTGTCTGGTTCTGCAACTCTAACCTCTGCTTGTCTGCTGCCAGCCTCTGCTTGTCTGCTTTCAACCTCTGCTTGTCTGCTTCCAGCCTAGCGATTTCTAATTGAGTCTCCAACTCCAACTTTAAGATTGCCACCTTGTCACTTGACTCTTCTTCTAACTCTCCCAAACACTCTTCTTCAAGTCTCTCCTCCTCCACCAAGTGTGTGACAATCACTCTTAACACTTGAGCTTTCAACATTTTACTAGAAATTGCTATGTTCAATTTATCAGCCAGCAATAACAAACCAGACTTCTTTAAGTCTTTAATTTTACCAAAATTGGGCTGATCCACCAGCGCAGCAACCTGATCCTCCATGGTTGGCTCAATAATCACAACTTACACTTGAAACCACACTGAAAATTATGCTTGGCCCCTGGCACAAGCTGAACACTTACCTCAAATCGTGAAGCGTTGAGTAGATTTCACGGCAGCTCAGATTGAACAGATAATTTCACAGGCTTGATTAGGTGTCACTAGATAATCACAGAGTACCTAGGAAGGCAATTGCTATTAATAATTAGCACTGTTAATTGTACAAACATTACAGGGAATTAAGACTTATTCTCCCGGACACAGGCCCTCATTTGTTACCACCATTGAGACTAAATAAGGTTCTTCTCCCCGCAGTGCAATAAAAAGGATAATAAATCGGCCTTGCCAACAATTGTTTAGGGGTAAATATACATCACTGCATAAAATGGAGAACAATATATTTATGCTAAGGGGGACAAACATAACAATATTTAAATGTATAAATAAATACCCAGAAATATTCTTCAGCATGCAAATCATAGAATAACCTCCTTATTGAGACATGAGCACTATCACTAAACATGGATTAATTAGAGAGTTATATACAATATCATCTAACCAGATAATTAACATTTATATGGGCTAAAATAACAGTGACCAATGACTGAACTTAAAACACAACTCCTCTCGACTTCAGCCGCCACGCTTCTGCCCACGCCTTGGTCCGCAGGCCAAGCGTCTACCAAAAAATCAACTAAACGTCCTCACAAACATTGTGGAAATTCTAACAACAAAATGCAGCACTAATATTTCAAAACGTTATAAAACTAAAGAATAGTAAACACTGGTACAACTTTCCATACAATAATAAGGCAACCAAATATGGGAATAAATAAAGGTAAAACTATAAACACTCGATTGACAACAATGTTCCCACACTGGCCATATCCAAATATGGTCAACCGTCCACACGGAGAAACTACCTGAGAAATTAACACAAAAAGCCTCATACAATATAATGTAACTCAGGCACACTACAGCATGCTATAATATATATATAACATACAAAATCTTATATCATACAACTGGATGATATATTAAAGAACAAGACAATAAAGTAATATGAGAATCAAGAGTAATGGCAGAATCCTAGTGAGATTCGTAACAGATGGGCATTAAAATCTCCACAAATGATTGTGTTTGTTGTTGTCGTGTGTCCAAATAACAGAGAGATCCATTTCGGCGTGTGGAGACCTGTACACATTGAACACTTCAAGTTTGTCGTGTCTTAGTTCAATGGTAACTCCCATTACCTCTGTCCCTGCTCCACAATTGGGTGGGCTGGTTATGGGCTTGGAGATCAGGTCACATTTTACATAGATTGCACATCCCCTGGATTGCCCATTGATCCATGGAAGGAAGAAGCCTCGATAGCCTGAGATTTTAGGTTCTAATCCGGCTCGAAGCAAACTCTCCTGTAGTATCAGGATGTCTATGCCCTTGGTTGCTGCTATGCATTGCAAGTGTTGCAATTTTAGTGCACAGTCCTTGCGCATTCCATTGCAGGATCTTTAGACCTCTAGGTTCTTGGAATTTGCTGATAATTCCCTGGTATCCATGGAGTCTTATGAACACGCCATGGAAGTTGCAATTGGTGTATAGGTTCTTAGTGGACCTGAAATTGACTCATCAATGTCGCTTTCCGACGAGCTGGACTCGATCTGTTTTTTATGGGGGTGTCTCCTGCCCTGCTGTCTTGACGGTGTGGATATTACATCTTCGAATTTCTTGAGCTTGTGCTCAATTGTCTTCCGAGTCTCTGTTGTTTGCTTCATTCCATGTGATGACAGCAGACTTTCGATCAACTCAGTGACCAAAGTTCTGAGCAATGGCCAGAGAGCGTCCAGTTCAGTGGGAGCACCCTTTAATGCTGTGCAGGTTTGGGGCCTAGTAGCTTTTAGACCCTTCTCGGTGGTAACTTTGACACTGGAATTGCTACTCCTATTGGCCCCAGTGTGCTTGCTGGATGAAATGGGAGGGCGACTGCTTTGAACATGATTCTTGTGTCCTCCATCTTTTTTTTTGTCCTGTACAGAGGTCTTCTCACCCTTCACCATGGCCGATGGTGAAGGGCCGTGTGCCCCCTCTTCCTGAGTGGGTAGACCCCACGCGGTTTTAGTGGGCATGGGAGCTGGTATTCGTTTTGGTGAGGGTTTCGGCTCCGCTGTAGGCGTGGTGGGGTTCGTTTGAAGCCTTCTGAGCCTTTCAGGGCATTTCAAGTTCCAGGCATGATGTGCCTTGGAACAATCTGGGCATTTTGCCTGAACAGGGTGGTTTGCCTTGAGTTTGAAACAAAAACAATACATGTTTTTGTGTCATGGGGCTGGCTGCAGACTCCGCACCTCACTGGGCGTTGGCAGCCATCTTTGTGATGCCCAAATCTCTGACATCTGAAGCATCTTAGGGGTTCTGGGGTGTAAGGCCTGTGTTGGAACACGCCCCAGATTCCAAGGTCAAGTTTCTCCAGGATCTGTCCTCTTACTGTGAGAACGACTTGTCGAGTTTCCTGTTTTGTGGTTCGTACTTGGCATCTCTCTGCTGACACCTCATAGTTCAGCTTTTCGAGATGGCCAAGGGCCATATGCAAGGGATAGTGGAGGACAATAATTTTACTTATTTTATCCTCTGGTTTCAGTTCCTCACATTTTGCGTAATTTTTTAGAATCGTAGCGGCTGACTCGTCTTTAGGCCTCAGAATGTATTCTCCTCTGAGATTAGGTTTTGCTCTGATCTGGAGCTGGGGGTACTCTTTTTCCAGGTCCACTACAGTAGCGTAGGAAGACTTACCTTCGGTGTGCTGCACTTTGAAGATTGGAAGCGTAGATCTAGTCTGAGGCGCTGGGAGAGCTGGAGAAGCTGGAGAGATTATTGGGCGATGGGTCGTCATGGAGTGGCTTGTCCTGTTTGCCTTATTCACGTGATGCAACTCGCCGTCACTTTCAGAACTAGTATCCAGTATCGATGGTCTTTTCCTACACTGAGCATCATTGCTGGATCGATTATAATGCAATTGGAATTCCATGATGAAATTCAAATGATCACTTGTGGAGTGATCTGGTGAGTGTTCTTCATTCATATGTTCACTCATCCAATTTATACCCATTGTTTCGTGTTCTGTCTTGTGTTTCTCATCTCACCCAAAACTTTTGTACCATATATACATTATATATAAATATAAATATATATATATATATATATATATATATATATATATATATATATATATATATATATATATATAAGTATATATATATATATATATATATATATATATATATATATATATATATATATATATATATATATATATATATATATATATATATATTATTAAATACGACCGAAAAAGTAAGATTAATAATTCTAACACGAATTTTCTCAATCTTTCGTATATTTCTTTTCACTGTTGGAGGTAAATCAAAAATCAATTCTCCAAAATTCATTTTTATTTCTAGTCTGACGCGACACGAGCGCGTTTCGTAAAACTTATTACATTTTCAAAGACTTTACACATACACAACTGAATAGAACCTACATATCTCCGATTTGTTTATATCTACATTTGAGTGAGGTGGATCGGGTGAGGTGGTATTTAATAGGGTATTAATTTCATCAACACAAGACAGAACACGAAACAATGGGTATTGAAATGGAAGTGATTGTAGAAAGCCTATTGGTCCATATTTCTTGATGCTTCTATATTGGAGCGGAGTCTTGAGGTGGGTAGAATATAGTTGTGATTGATTGATTGATGAAGATTAAGCCACCCAAAAGGTGGCACGGGCATGAATAGCCCGTAAGTGGTGGCCCTTTTAAGCCATTACCAGTATCAAGAGCTAATACTGGAGACCTGTGGAGGTTCGAATGCACCCTGCGTGACGGGAGATGTCTCTCTTGTGAATGTGTTAAGATGAAGACGAAGCCACCAAAAAGGTGGCACGGGCATGAATAGCCCGTAAGTGGTGGCCCTTTTGAGCCATCACCAGTATCAATAGATGATACTGGAGATCTGTGGAGATGCGACTGCACCCTGCGTGACGGGAGATGTCTCCCGTGTATAGATGTGCATTAATTGGCTATTAAATACCACCTCACCCCATCCACCTCACTCAAATGTAGATATAAACAAATCGGAGATATGTAAGTTCTATTCAGTTGTGTATGTGTAAAGTCTTTGAAAATGTAATAAGTTTTACGAAACGCGCTCAAGTGTCCCGTCAGACTAGAAATAAAAATGAGTTTTGGAGAATTGATTTTTGAATTACCTCCAACAGTGAAAAGAAATGTACGAAAGATTGAGAAAATTCGTGTTAGAATTATTAATCTTACTCTTTCGGTCATATTTAATAATATATGTCTACAGGAAAGACTGCTACCAAAATATACTAATATTAAAGCGCACGCCAGAGCAGCAAGGAATCAAGCCTTCACGATAAAATATCGCCTGGATCTGATTCGTGATCAGATATACAAGGCAGAGAATGAAATCAAAGACAACAAAACGCAACTACTTCATGCTACAAACGAGTGGAGAAATAGCAACATCGACGAAAGTATCCGTACCCGCATTGAACAACACCCCGACATCCTCACAGACCGACATCACCTCAGCACTGAAACAAGGATTATCAAGAAACTAACAACATTATATGGAGGACCTATGGCAATTCCACGACCAAGAGATGGCTTCCTGAACCTTGCAGGAATTAACCTCACTGAGGACCAAGTCACTCTCCTAAATCTGGGCATAAACTGTCACGTTGTGTCCAGACCGAGTGAGATGGCCCGGAAAGTAGAGTTGGAAATTCTGTTGGGCGACATATTCGAACTCGAGACACAAAAGAAGGTCACTACCAAAGATACCTTATCTTGAGGTTATCTTGAGATGATTTCGGGGCTTTTTAGTGTCCCCGCGGCCCGGTCCTCGACCAGGCCTCCACCCCCAGGAAGCAGCCCGTGACAGCTGACTAACACCCAGGTACCTATTTTACTGCTAGGTAACAGGGGCATAGGGTGAAAGAAACACTGCCCATTGTTTCTCGCCGGCGCCTGGGATCGAACCCAGGACCACAGGATCACAAGTCCAGCGTGCTGTCCGCTCGGCCGACCGGCTCCCTTACAAGCAGAACTTATTGCAGAAGGAGGAAAGAATCGAGGCAATTACAGAAGCACCATACTGTCCCCCGAGCTCAAAGCGGCAGCTAAAAGCCTTCGTGAGAACAAGGAGATAGTTGTCAGGAGAGGTGTTAAGTCGCCAATATATGTCATTCTTAAAAATGACGAATATCTGGCGAAAATGAACCTCATACTCTCTGACCAAACTAAGTTCCAAAGGGTAACGAAGGACACTACAGCTGAATTAAAAGCAAAGGTCAACAAACTGATCGAAACTGTGAACGCCAAGAAATCCGGACTCCACCTGCCAAAGATCATTGGGGAATATAAACCTGGATATGCGTATGGAAATGTCAAGACACACAAGCCTGGAAACCCACTTCGTCCAATCATTAGCCAGATACCCACACCCACGTACAGACTGGCGAAGCGACTCAACGGCCTGCTGACTCCTTATGTTCCTTGCGCCTTCAGCCTGAAGTCTCCAAAGGAGTTTGTTGACTTACTGCGGGGCACACGGGCCACAGGGATAAGAGCCTCGTTGGACGTAGAATCGCTGTTTACCAACGTACCTGTGGACGAGACAATCGGGATGATAGCCGACAGAGTGTATCGTGATCCAGCCTGTACTCCTCTTGACATACCAGAAAATATTCTGAGGAAACTACTCCAAGCTTGTACTAAAAAGGCACCCTTCTTGAGCCCGGATGGGCACATGTATAAGCAAGTAGATGGGGTCGCCATGGGTTTTCCCCTAGGTGTCCTGTTTGCAAACTTCTACATGGGTACCATCGAGTAAAAAGTCTTAGTCGAGGATGTGCAAAATACCCCCTTTAAAAAGCGGAGGTGCATCAGGTACTCTGAGAGAGAATTCTATCAACATCAGAGGCCCGAGACTGTTCAACTCGCTTCCGCTACACATAAGGGGCATAACTGGCAATCCCCTCACAGTGTTCAAGAGAGAACTGGATAAGCACCTCCAAAGGATACCTGATCAACCAGGCTGTGACTCATATGTCACGCTGCGAGCAACCGAGTCCAACAGCCTGGTTGATCAGTCCAGCAACCAGGAGGCCTGGTCGACGACGGGGCCGCGGGGACGCTAAGCCCCGGAAGCACCTCAAGGTAACCTCAAGGTAAGGTAGGACATGAACTTGAAACCAGCCATATACTGCAGGTATGTTGACGACATTTTTACACAGGTACCTGATGTCAGACATCTGCAGGAGCTGAAGGAGGCATTTGAGCAGAGTTCCGTGCTGCGTTTCACTTACGAGATGGAAAAGGATGGGAAGCTGCCCTTTCTAGATGTAACAGTCATGGAAAAGAGCAGAGGTTTCCACACTGCAGTCTACACTAAGGAAACGAACATAGGAATGTGCCTAAATGCCAACAGCGACTGCCCAGACAGGTACAAGAGGAGTGTTGTTAACGCATATGTCGACCGTGCTCTCAGCCACAGCTCAGAATGGAAGCAAGTCGACGAAGAACTCTGTAGGGTAAGGCAGGTCCTAGTCAACAACGGCTTCTCCAATGGTTTCGTCGAAGACATCATAAGAAGGAAAGTGAAACGCCTTGCAACCTCTGAAGAGACAACTAACACAACACCTATACCCCCTATTAGACTATTTAACAGGAACTTCTTTTCCACAGCTCATAAAACGGAGGAAAGGGTCCTGAAAGATATTGTTAATAGAAACATTATCCCTACAGACAAAAATCAGAGGATACAACTGACGATTTACTATAAAACCAGAAAAACGGCCAGCCTACTCATGAGAAACTCTCCAGGCACAAAGCAGAACGCTTTAAAAGAGACCAACGTCGTCTATGCTTTCAAATGCCCTCTTGGGGACTGTAAGCTCCAAAAAAAACAGTATATAGGCAAGACAACAACATCTCTTTCTAGGCGTTTAACGATGCATAAGCAACAGGGCTCCATTAAGGAACATATAATCTCTTCCCACAACCAAACCATCGCCAGAGAAATCCTAGTAAACAACACAGAAATCATCGATAGATACAGCGATAGCAGACGGCTTGACGTTTGCGAGGCACTGCACATTAAGAAGTCAACACCAGCAATCAACAGCCAATTAATGCACAACTATATTCTACCCACCTCAAGACTCCACTCCAATATAGAAGCATCAAGAAATATGGACCAATAGGATTTCTACAATCACTTCCATTTCAATACCCATTGTTTCGTGTTCTGCCTTGTGTTGATGAAATTAATACCCTATTAAATACCACCTCACCCCATCCACCTCACTCAAATGTAGATATAAACAAATCGGAGATATGTAAGTTCTATTCAGTTGTGTATGTGTAAAGTCTTTGAAAATGTAATAAGTTTTACGAAACGTGCTCAAGTGTCGCGTCAGACTAGAAATAATAATGAATTTTGGAGAAGTGATTTTTGAATTACCTCCAACAGTGAAAAGAAATGTACGAAAGATTGAGAAAATTTGTGTTAGAATTATTAATCTTACTTTTTCGGTCATATTTAATAATATATGTCTACAGGAAAGACTGTTACCAAAATATACTAATATATATATATATATATATATATATATATATATATATATATATATATATATATATATATATATATATATATATATATATATGTCGTACCTAGTAGCCAGAACGCACTTCTCAGCCTACTATGCAAGGCCCGATTTGACTAATAAGCAAAGTTTTCATGAATTAATGTTTTTTCGACTACCTAACCTACCTAACCTAACCTAACCTAATTTTTTTGGCTACCTAACCTAACCTAACCTTTAGAGATAGGTTAGGTTAGGTTAGGTTAGGTAGGGTTGGTTAGGTTCGGTCATATATCTACGTTAATTTTAACTCCAATAAAAAAGAATTGACCTCATACATAATGAAATGAGTAGCTTTATCATTTCATAAGAAAAAAATTAGAGAAAATATATTAATTCAGGAAAACTTGGCTTGTTAGGCAAATCGGGCCTTGCATAGTAGGCTGAGAAGTGCGTTCTGGCTACTAGGTACGACATATATTTATTTATATATATATATATATGTCGTACCTAGTAGCCAGAACTCACTTCTCAGCCTACTATGCAAGGCCCGATTTGCCTAATAAGCTAAGTTTTCATGAATTAATTGTTTTTCGACTATCTAACCTACCTAACCTAACCTAACCTAACTTTTTCGGCTACCTAACCCAACCTAACCTATAAAGATAGGTTAGGTTAGGTTAGGTAGGGTTGGTTAGGTTCGGTCATATATCTACGTTAATTTTAACTCCAATAAAAAAAAATTGACCTCATACATAATGAAATGGGTAGATTTATCATTTCATAAGAAAAAAATTATAGAAAATATATTAATTCAGGAAAACTTAGCTTATTAGGCAAATCGGGCCTTGAATAGTAGGCCGAGAAGTGCGTTCTGGCTACTAGGTACGACATATATATATATATATATATATATATATATATATATATATATATATATATATGTCGTACCTAGTAGCCAGAACTCACTTCACAGCCTACTATGCAGGGCCCGATTTGCCTAATAAGCCAAGTTTTCATGAATTAATGTTTTTTCGTCTGCCTAACTTACCTAACCTAACCTAACCTAGCTTTTTTTGGCTACCTAACCTAACCTTACCTATATATATAGGTTAGGTTAGGTTAGGTAGGGTTGGTTAGGTTCGGTCATATATCTACGTTAATTTTAACTCCAATAAAAAAAAATTGACCTCATACATAGTGAAAAGGGTAGCTTTATCATTTCATAAGAAAAAAATTATAGTAAATATATTAATTCAGGAAAACTTGGCTTATTAGGCAAATCGGGCCTTGAATAGTAGGCTGAGAAGTGAGTTCTGGCTACTAGGTACGACATATATATATATATATATATATATATATATATATATATATATATATATATATATATATATATATATATTTATATATATATATATATATTTATATATATTTATATATATATATATTTATATATATATATTTATATATATTTATTTATATATATTTATATATATTTATTTATATATATATATATATATATATATATATATATATATATATATATATATATATATATATATATTTATATATATATTATTAAATATGACGGAAAAAGTAAGATTAATAATTCTAACACGAATTTTCTCAATCTTTCGTACATTTCTTTTCACTGTTGGAGGTAAATCAAAAATCAATTCTCCAAAATTCATTTTTATTTCTAGTCTGATGCGACACGAGTGTGTTTCGTAAAACTTATTACATTTTCAAAGACTTTAGTTTACAAATACACAACTGAATAGAACTTACGCATCTCCGATTTCATATCTACATTTTAGTGAGGTGGATGGGGTGAGGTGGCATTAATTGGGTATCAACACAAGACAGAACAAGAGATGGTATTAATAGGGTATTAATTTCATCAACACAAGACAGAACACGAAACAATGGGTATTGAATAGAAGTGTATGTAGAAAGCCTATTGGTCCATATTTCTTGATGCTTCTATATTGGAGCGGAGTCTTGAGGTGGGTAGAATATAGTTGTGCATTAATTGGCTATTGATTGCTGGTGTTGACTTCTTGATGTGTAGTGCCTCACAAACGTCAAGCCGCCTGCTGTCGCTGTATGTATCGATGATTTCTGTGTTGTTTACTAGGATTTCTCTGGCGATGGTTTGGTTGTGGGAAGAGATTATATGTTCCTTAATGGAGCCCTGTTGCTTATGCATCGTTAAACGCCTAGAAAGAGATGTTGTTGTCTTGCCTATATACTGGGTTTTTTGGAGCATACATTCCCCAAGAGGGCATTTGAAGGCATAGACGACGTTAGTCTCTTTTAAAGCGTTCTGTTTTGTGTCTGGAGAGTTTCTCATGAGTAGGCTGGCCGTTTTTCTGGTTTTATAGTAAATCGTCAGTTGTATCCTCTGATTTTTGTCTGTAGGGATAACGTTTCTATTAACAATATCTTTCAGGACCCTTTCCTCTGTTTTATGAGCTGTGGAAAAGAAGTTCCTGTAAAATAGTCTAATAGGGGGTATAGGTGTTGTGTTAGTTGTCTCTTCAGAGGTTGCATGGCGTTTCACTTTCCTTCTTATGATGTCTTCGACGAAACCATTGGAGAAGCCGTTGTTGACTAGGACCTGCCTTACCCTACAGAGTTCTTCGTCGACTTGCTTCCATTCTGAGCTGTGGCTGAGAGCACGGTCGACATATGCGATAACAACACTCCTCTTGTACCTGTCTGGGCAGTCGCTGTTGGCATTTAGGCACATTCCTATATTCGTTTCCTTAGTGTAGACTGCAGTGTGGAAACCTCCGCTCTTTTCCATGACTGTTACATCTAGAAAGGGCAGCTTCCCATCCTTTTCCATCTCGTAAGTGAAACGCAGCACGGAACTCTGCTCAAATGCCTCCTTCAGCTCCTGCAGATGTCTGACATCAGGTACCTGTGTAAAAATGTCGTCAACATACCTGCAGTATAAATATATATAAATATATATATATATATATATATATATATATATATATATATATATATATATATATATTTATATATATATAATCATATATATATATATATATATATATATATATATATATATATATTTATATATATATATATATATATATATTTATATATATATATATAATCATATATTTATATATATATATATAATCAGAGGATACAACTGACGATTTACTATATCTATATATATAATATATATATATATATATATATATATATATATATATATATATATATATATATATATATATATATATATATATATATTTATATATATATATATATAATCATATATATATAATCATATATTTATATATATATATATATATATAATCAGAGGATACAACTGACGATTTACTATATCTATATATATAATATATATATATACCTATATATATTATTTTATATATAATCATATATATATAATCATATATTTATATATATATATATATATATATGTATAATCAGAGGATACAACTGACGATTTACTATAAAACCAGAAAAACGGCCAGCCTACTCATTAGAAACTCTCCAGACACAAAACAGAACGCTTTAAAAGAGACTAACGTCGTCTATGCCTTCAAATGCCCTCTTGGGGACTGTACGCTCCAAAAAACCCAGTATATAGGCAAGACAACAACATCTCTTTCTAGGCGTTTAACGATGCATAAGCAACAGGGCTCCATTAAGGAACATATAATCTCTTCCCACAACCAAACCATCGCCAGAGAAATCCTAGTAAACAACACAGAAATCATCGATAGATACAGCGATAGCAGGCGGCTTGACGTTTGCGAGGCACTACACATCAAGAAGTCAACACCAGCAATCAATAGCCAATTAATGCACAACTATATTCTACCCACCTCAAGACTCCGCTCCAATATAGAAGCATCAAGAAATATTGACCAATAGGTTTTCTACAAACACTTCTATTCAATACCCATTGTTTTGTGTTCTGTCTTGTGCTGATGAAATTAATACCCTATTAATGCCACCTCTTGTTCTGTCTTGTGTTGATGAAATTAATACCCTATTAATGCCACCTCACCCCATCCACCTCACTCAAATGTAGATATAAAATCGGAGATGCGTAAGTTCTATTCAGTTGTGTATTTGTAAACTAAAGTCTTTGAAAATGTAATAAGTTTTACAAAACGCGCTCGTGTCGCGTCAGACTAGAAATAAAAATGAATTTTGGAGAATTGATTTTTGATTTACCTCCAACAGTGAAAAGAAATGTACGAAAGATTGAGAAAATTCGTGTTAGAATTATTAATCTTACTTTTTCGGTCATATTTAATAATATATGTCTACAGGAAAGACTGCTACCAAAATATACTAATATATATATTTATATATATATTAGTATATTTTGGTAGCAGTCTTTCCTGTAGACATATATTATTAAATATGACCGAAAAAGTAAGATTAATAATTCTAACACGAATTTTCTCAATCTTTCGTACATTACGCTTCACTGCTGGAGGTAAATCAAAAATCACTTCTCCAAAATTCATTTTTATTTCTGGTCTGACGCGACACGGGCGCGTTTCGTAAAACTTATTACATTTTCAAAGACTTCACAAATACACAACTGATTAGAACGTATCACTGATTTTATATCTACATTTGAGTGAGGTGGGAGGGGTGATGTGGCATTAACACAAGACAGAACAAGAGGGGATATTAATAGGGTATTAAAAGTATCAACACAGGACAGAACAGAAACAATGGGTATTGAATAGAAGTGTTTGTAGAAAGCCTATTGGTCCATATTTCTTGATGCTTCTATATTGCAGCGGAGTCTTGAGGTGGGTAGAATATAGTTGTGCAATAATTGGCTGTTGATTGCTGGTGTTGACTTCTTGATGTGTAGTGCCTCGCAAACGTCAAGCCGCCTGCTATCGCTGTATCTATCGATGATTTCTGTGTTGTTTACTAGGATTTCTCTGGCGATGGTTTGGTTATGGGAAGAGATTATATGTTCCTTAATGGAGCCCTGTTGCTTATGCATCGTTAAACGCCTAGAAAGAGATGTTGTTGTCTTGCCTATATACTGGGTTTTTTGGAGCTTACAGTCCCCAAGTGGGCATTTGAAGGCATAGACGACGTTAGTCTCTTTTAAAGCGTTCTGTTTTGTGTCTGGAGAGTTTCTCATGAGTAGGCTGGCCGTTTTTCTGCTTTTATAGTAAATCGTCAGTTGTATCCTCTGATTTTTGTCTGTAGGGATAACGTTTCTATTAACAATATCTTTCAGGACCCTTTCCTCCGTTTTATGAGCTGTGGAAAAGAAGTTCCTGTAAAATAGTCTAATAGGGGGTATAGGTTTTGTGTTAGTTGTCTCTTCAGAGGTTGCATGGCTTTTCACTTTCCTTCTTATGATGTCTTCGATGAAACCATTGGAGAAGCCGTTATTGACTAGGACCTGCCTTACCCTACAGAGTTCTTCGTCGACTTGCTTCCATTCTGAGCTGTGGCTGAGAGCACGGTCGACGTACGCGTTAACAACACTCCTCTTGTACCTGTCAGGGCAGTCGCTGTTGGCATTTAGGCACATTCCTATGTTTGTTTCCTTTGTGTAGACTGCAGTGTGGAAACCTCCGCCCTTTTCCATGACTGTTACATCTAGAAAAGGCAGCTTCCCATCCTTTTCCGTCTCGTAAGTGAAACGCAGCACGGAACTCTGCTCAAATGCCTCCTTCAGCTCCTGCAGATGTCTGACATCAGGTACCTGTGTAAAAATGTCGTCAACATACCTGCAGTATATGGCCGGTTTCAAGTTCATGTCGACTAAGACTTTTTGCTCGATGGCACCCATGTAGAAGTTTGCAAACAGGACACCTAGGGGAGAACCCATGGCGACCCCATCTACTTGCTTATACATGTGCCCATCCGGGCTCAAGAAGGGTGTTGTTAACGCATATGTCGACCGTGCTCTCAGCCACAGCTCAGAATGGAAGCAAGTCGACGAAGAACTCTGTAGGGTAAGGCAGGTCCTAGTCAACAACGGCTTCTCCAATGGTTTCGTCGAAGACATCATAAGAAGGAAAGTGAAACGCCATGCAACCTCTGAAGAGACAACCAACACAACACCTATACCCCCTATTAGACTATTTTACAGGAACTTCTTTTCCACAGCTCATAAAACGGGGGAAAGGGTCCTGAAAGATATTGTTAATAGTAACGTTATCCCTACAGACAAAAATCAGAGGATACAACTGACGATTTACTATAAAACCAGAAAAACGGCCAGCCTACTCATGAGAAACTCTCCAGACACAAAACAAAACGCTTTAAAAGAGACTAACGTCGTCTATGCCTTCAAATGCCCTCTTGGGGACTGTAAGCTCCAAAAAATCCAGTATATAGGCAAGACAACAACATCTCTTTCTACACCATAGGATCTACACCATCTGGTCACCACTTGGGCCGGGAGACATCTCCCGTCACGAAGGGTGCAGTCGCGCCTCCACAGATCTCCAGTATCAGCTCTTGATTCTGGTAATAGCTCAAAAGGGCCACCACTTACGGGTTATTCATGCCCGTGCCACCTCTTGGGTGGCTTAATCTTCATCAATCATCAATCAATCAATCTCTTTCTAGGCGTTTAACGATGCATAAGCAACAGGGCTCCATTAACTAACATATAATCTCTTCCCACAACCAAACCATCGCTAGAGAAATCCTAGTAAACAACACAGAAATCATCGATAGATACAGCGATAGCAGGCGGCTTGACGTTTGCGAGGCATTACACATCAAGAAGTCAACATCAGCAATCAACAGCCAATTAATGCACTACTATATTTTACCCACCTCAAGACTCCGCTCCAATATAGAAGCATCAAGAAATATGGACCAATAGGCTTTCTACAATCACTTCTATTCAATACCCATTGTTTCATGTTCTGGCTTGTGTTGATTGATTGATTGATGAAGATTAAGCCACCCAAAAGGTGGCACGGGCATGAATAGCCCGTAAGTGGTGGCCCTTTTGAGCCATTACCAGTATCAAGAGCTGATACTGGAGATCAGTGGAGGTGCGAATGCACCCTGCGTGACGGGAGATGTCTCCCACGTGAATGTGTTAAGATGAACATGAAGCCACCCAAAAGGTGGCATGGGCATGAGTAGCTCGTAAGTGGTGGCCCTTTTGAGCCATCACAAGTATCAATAGATGATACTGGAGATCTGTGGTGGTGCGACAACACCCTGCGTGACGGGAGATGTCTCCCGGACCAAATGGTCTGTTGATGAGGAAGAGAGAGAGAGAAAGATTAAGCCACCCAAAAGGTGGCTTGGGCATGAATAGCCCATAAGTGGTGGCCTTTTGAGCCATTTCCAGTAACAATAGATGATACTGGAGATCTGTGGAGGTGCGACTGCACCCTGCGTGACGGGAGATGTCTCCCGTCGTTTGTGTTGATGAAATTAATACCTTATTAAATACCACCTCACCCCACCCACCTCACTCAAATGTAGATATAAACAAAATCGTAGTTGTTCTATTCTATTCAGTAAGTTCTATTCAGTTGTGTATGTGTTAACTAATGTCTTTGAAAATGTAATAAGTTTTACGAAACGCGCTCAAGTGTCGCGTCAGACTAGAAATAAAAATGAATTTTGGAGAATTGATTTTTGAATTACCTCCAACAGTGAAAAGAAATGTACGAAAGATTGAAAAAATTCGTGTTAGAATTATTAATCTTACTTTTTCGGTCATATTTAATAATATATGTCTGCAGGAGAGACTGCTACCAAAATATACTAATATATATATATATATATATATATATATATATATATATATATATATATATATATATATATATATATATATATATATATGCGAACAAGCCTGAATGGTCCCCAGGACTATATGCGAATGAAAACTCACACCCCAGAAGTGACTCGAACCCATACTCCCAGAAGCAACGCAACTGGTAACTACAGGGCGCCTTAATCCGCTTGACCATCACGGCCGTCAAAAGGAAGTGATAGCCGAGGCTATTTGAGCCACTTCCCCGACGGCAACTCGGATGGTAATCTTGGGCATAGCATTTCACCAAATCACCTCATTCTTTGGGGCACACGTGAGGAACACAAATGCGAACAAGCCTGAATGGTTCCCAGGACTATATGCGAATGAAAACTCACACCCCAGAAGTGACTCGAACCCATACTCCCAGAAGCAACGCAACTGGTAACTACAGGGCGCCTTAATCCGCTTGACCATCACGGCCGTCAAACCCCATCACACCCCATCACGGTGGGGTGTGAGTTTTCATTCGCATATAGTCCTGGGGACCATTCAGGCTTGTTCGCATTTGTGTTCCTCACGTGTGCCCCAAAGAATGAGGTGATTTGGTGAAATGCTATGCCCAAGATTACCATCCGAGTTGCCGTCGGGGAAGTGGCTCAAATAGCCTCGGCTATCACTTCCTTTTGACGGCCGTGATGGTCAAGCGGATTAAGGCGCCCTGTAGTTACCAGTTGCGTTGCTTCTGGGAGTATGGGTTCGAGTCACTTCTGGGGTGTGAGTTTTCATTCATATATATATATATATATATATATATATATATATATATATATATATATATATATTAGTATATTTTGGTAGCAGTCTTTCCTGTAGACATATATTATTAAATATGACCGAAAAAGTAAGATTAATAATTCTAACACGAATTTTCTCAATCTTTCGTACATTACGCTTCACTGTTGGAGGTAAATCAAAAATCACTTCTCCAAAATTCATTTTTATTTCTAGTCTGACGCGACACGGGCGCGTTTCGTAAAACTTATTACATTTTCAAAGACTTCACAAATACACAACTGATTAGAACTGATTGATTGATGATTGATGAAGATTAAGCCACCCAAGAGGTGGCACGGGCATGAATAGCCCGTAAGTGGTGGCCCTTTCGAGCCATTACCAGTATCAAAAGATGATACTGGAGAGGCGTATCTGTGGAGGCGCAACTGCACCCAGCGTGACGGGAGATGTCTCCCGGACCAAGTGGTGACCAAATGGTGGATTAGAACTTGCGTTTCTCTGATTTTATATCTACATTTGAGTGAGGTGGGAAGGGTGATGTGGCATTAACACAAGACAGAACAATAGGGGATATTAATAGGGTATTAAAAGTATCAACACAAGACAGAACAGAAACAATGGGTATTGAATAGAAGTGTTTGTAGAAAGCCTATTGGTCCATATTTCTTGATGCTTCTATATTGGAGCGGAGTCTTGAGGTGGGTAGAATATAGTTGTGCAATAACTGGCTGTTGATTGCTGGTGTTGACTTCTTGATGTGTAGTGCCTCGCAAACGTCAAGCCGCCTGCTATCGCTGTATCTATCGATGATTTCTGTGTTGTTTACTAGGATTTCTCTGGCGATGGTTTGGTTATGGGAAGAGATTATATGTTCCTTAATGGAGCCCTGTTGCTTATGCATCGTTAAACGCCTAGAAAGAGATGTTGTTGTCTTGCCTATATACTGGGTTTTTTGGAGCTTACAGTCCCCAACTGGGCATTTGAAGGCATAGACGACGTTAGTCTCTTTTAAAGCGTTCTGTTTTGTGTCTGGAGAGTTTCTCATGAGTAGGCTGGCCGTTTTTCTGGTTTTATAGTAAATCGTCAGTTGTATCCTCTGATTTTTGTCTGTAGGGATAACGTTTCTATTAACAATATCTTTCAGGACCCTTTCCTCCGTTTTATGAGCTGTGGAAAAGAAGTTCCTGTAAAATAGTCTAATAGGGGGTATAGGTGTTGTGTTAGTTGTCTCTTCGGAGGTTGCATGGCTTTTCACTTTCCTTCTTATGATGTCTTCGATGAAACCATTGGAGAAGCTGTTATTGACTAGGACCTGCCTTACCCTACAGAGTTCTTCGTCGACTTGCTTCCATTCTGAGCTGTGGCTGAGAGCACGGTCGACGTATGCGTTAACAACACTCCTCTTGTACCTGTCAGGGCAGTCGCTGTTGGCATTTAGGCACATTCCTATGTTTGTTTCCTTAGTGTAGACTGCAGTGTGGAAACCTCCGCCCTTTTCCATGACTGTTACATCTAGAAAAGGCAGCTTCCCATCCTTTTCCGTCTCGTAAGTGAAACGCAGCACGGAACTCTGCTCAAATGCCTCCTTCAGCTCCTGCAGATGTCTGACATCAGGTACCTGTGTAAAAATGTCGTCAACATACCTGCAGTATATGGCCGGTTTCAATTTCATGTCGACTAAGACTTTTTGCTCGATGGTACCCATGTAGAAGTTTGCAAACAGGACACCTAGGGAAGAACCCATGGCGACCCCATCTACTTGCTTATACATGTGCCCATCCGGGCTCAAGAAGGGTGCCTCTTTAGTACAAGCTTGGAGTAGTTTCCTCAGAATACTTTCTGGCATGTCAAGAGGAGTACAGGCTGGATCACGATACACTCTGTCGGCTATCATTCCGATTGTCTCGTCCACAGGTACGTTGGTAAACAGCGATTCTACGTCCAACGAGGCTCTTATCCCTGTGGCCCGTGCGCCCCGCAGTAAGTCCACAAATTCCTTTGGAGACTTCAGGCTGAAGGCGCAAGGAACATAAGGAGTCAGCAGGCCGTTGAGTCGCTTCGCCAGTCTGTACGTGGGTGTGGGTATCTGGCTAATGATTGGCCGAAGTGGGTTTCCAGGCTTGTGCGTTTTGACATTTCCATACGCATATCCAGGTTTATATTCCCCAATGATCTTTGGCAGGTGGAGTCCGGATTTCTTGGCGTTCACAGTTTCGATCAGTTTGTTGACCTTTGCTTTTAATTCGGCTGTAGTGTCCTTCGTTACCCTTTGGAACTTAGTTTGGTCAGAGAGTATGATGTTCATTTTCGCCAGATATTCGTCTTTTTTAAGAATGACATATATTGGCGACTTGTCACCTCTCCTGACAACTATCTCCTTGTTCTCACGAAGGCTTTTAGCTGCCGCTTTAAGCTCGGGGGACAGTATGGTGCTTCTGTAGTTGCCTCGATTCTTTCCTCCTTCTGCAATAAGTTCTGCTTGTAAGGTATCTTTGGTAGTGACCTTCTTAAGAAGGAAATCATAAGAAGGAAAGTGAAAAGCCATGCAACCTCCGAAGAGACAACTAACACAACACCTATACCCCCTATTAGACTATTTTACAGGAACTTCTTTTCCACAGCTCATAAAACGGAGGAAAGGGTCCTGAAAGATATTGTTAATAGAAACGTTATCCCTACAGACAAAAATCAGAGGATACAACTGACGATTTACTATAAAACCAGAAAAACGGCCAGCCTACTCATGAGAAACTCTCCAGACACAAAACAGAACGCTTTAAAAGAGACTAACGTCGTCTATGCCTTCAAATGCCCACTTGGGGACTGTAAGCTCCAAAAAACCCAGTATATAGGCAAGACAACAACATCTCTTTCTAGGCGTTTAACGATGAACACACACACACACATATATATATATATATATATATATATATATATATATATATATATATATATATATATATATATATATATATATATATTGGGTATTGGAAATGCATTTTTTTAAATTCAGATGGGATACCTTGAGGTTACCTTGAGGTGCTTCCGGGGCTTAGCGTTCCCGCGGCCCGGTCATCGACCAGGCCTCATGGTTGCCGGACTGATCAACCAGGCTGTTGGACGCGGCTGCTCGCAGCCTGACGTACAATGGAAAAGTTGACGTATAGGGAAAGTTTAGGGGAGTATATTGGGCTTTTGGTTGTGCTATGACACGGCGAACCCCCCTGAATATATTGCATATTTTAGCTGAAAATAAAAGGGATCTCCCGCATGTAGCGGGGGAAAAGGGTTCGAGAGCCGAATAATTGATTTGGAAACTGAACCCTACATATTGTTTAGCTATGTAAGTGACAATCTCTTGAAAGCTCGTTACATACACACACACACACACACACACACACACACACACACACACACACACACACACACACACACACACACACACATATATGCACCCTAAGTGATTCAACAAGAGGCTTGCAACGGTCTCTATGCAAGGCATTTTTACGACTATGGGAAGTCTGCAGTTTCTGGTCTCACTCCACAACCACCTAACTGGAGAGTCATGTGCATCCTGCACATACATACAGTAAGCAAATATTTTGGTTACTTTGCTAAGATTCCTGGCAGCGCATCATTATGAATGAAGTACAAGCGTATTTCTTGGACTCCATTGATGGTGTTATCTCTGAATTCTGCGAATTTCCTTTTCGTATTCCATTATATAATGACGCAAAGTATGCGAATAGTTAAACTTGCTCAATGAATTTGTGTTAGCTTGCTAATGTAATTGTATGGGGGTTGCATAAGTTTGTTGAGAATATAATTGAATGCTAGTTTAGTTCATTTATTATGAATCCCATCATGTGGGGCGGGTAGTGGGAAGGGTTACCACGGTGGGAAATGGACTCTGGTAATGAGCCCAACAATTCATTTTTGGCACAAGCAAGAAAAACAAACAAATAATGGGTAAACGAAATTGCCAAAATTAATTTGTGCAAGTTTTGCAAATGTGATTGTAAAGTTTTTTTTTGCACAAGTTTGAGAATATATAATTGAATGTTAGTTTTAATTCATTTTATTAATGCAGCCCCCCCCCCTATTCCCATCTTGGTATGGGGGGGGGGGCTAAGCCGAGCAGTAGTAACATCTAGAAGTCTGCTGCTTTTATTGGTTGATCCATAGATGTGTACTGGCTCCTCTTGCATCATCATCGCATTAGTAGCAGTTAATAAATTAAACAACTAGCATATGTAAAGAGCTAGTCTAACAATTTATGTTTATTTTTTTTTTATTTTTATCAGGCCCACTGCCCTTCTATCCAGCAGACTGCTGCTGGATGGGTTACAATTGAGCCAAAAACAGTTGGTCAGGACGAGATACGGCCTCATTTTAGAGACATTTACTATAGAAAAAAGCTTGAACGTCGGGGACTGAACGCGGGCCTGCACGAGAGTTGTTCTTGACACTCAAATGTTTAGAGATTAAAATCTCTATAATTAGAGGGGGCAACTAAAATACCGCATTATTTAGTGAAATATTGCAATGTCCAATAGTTTGGACGTTGGGGAACTGAGTCACTAAACATTTGAGTGCCAAGAACAACTCTCGTGTAGGCCCGCATTCAGTTCTCGATGTTCAAGCTTTTGCTATAGTAAATGTCTCTAAAAATGAGGCCGTATCTCGCCCTGACCAACTGTTTTAGGCTCAATTGTAATTTCCCATCCAGCCGCAGTCTGCTGGGCAGGACCCAGTGCAGGTTTGGAAGGCTTTGGAAATTAAAGCACCGTAAGATTGTGAGTGTTCAAGTCTAGGGGGGACTAAGCATTTTTTTTGTGTGAATGTGCAAAGCCTGTGTTTATTTGTGTAAGTTAAAAATTGAGTTTTTGTTTGTGTATAAGAGTTTAGCAATGTGTTTAAGTAAGATTGTGCAACTGTTTTAAGTTTAGAGGGGACCAAGTATTTTGCGCGAATGTGAAAGCCCTGGGTTTATTTGTGTAAGTTAAAAATTGAGTTTTTGTTTGTGTATAAGAGTTTAGCAATGTGTTTAAGTAAGATTGTGCAACTGTTTTAAGTTTAGAGGGGACTAAGTATTTTGCGCGAATGTGAAAGCCCTGGGTTTATTTGTGTAAGTTAAACAAAAAAAAAATGAGTGTTTTTGCGAGCGAGTTTGTTTAAGCATGTGCTATAATTAAAAAACTTCCAAAGTAATGACAGTAATGCCAAAATGAATTCATCTTTTCACTTTTTTGAAAGGTGGAGGTGCAACATTTTCTGAAAACCTTTGCGCTTGATATACCACGGCACTGACATAAGTCGATGCACCCAACACAATATGGCTGAGGCCCCACTATTTAAACTTCTTTTCGTATTCTATGAAATATCACAGGTATTGTTAATGCTTGTAACGTTTATTACAAAAGATAGACATACATTTGATGCTATTTTTCATATTAAAATCTTATTTGAGGCCCGAAAAATATATCTATAAACAGGTTAGAACCATACAAATTCAAGTATGCCTTTTTCACCAGTAATCAACTGTATGCCACAGAAAATGGAATCTTTACTTTAGCTACAGAAATCGGAGCAAAGCCAAGGGGGGATGACTGAAATAAACAGTTTCCAACCTGACTCTTCCCGCACATAAACATGTCTTTCTTGACCTCATTTCAAATTATATAGAGTACTGAAAGCTCATTTTCCATAGCAAATATACTAAGGAACTCATTTTACGACTAGAACGCAAACTAGGACCCCTCATTCAGATTCAAAACACGAGAATTATTGACTGAACATTTCTCCACTATCAAGCACACAGGACTCTTTAAAGCTATCTTAACTTCTTTAAAACCCCAATATGACCCATCTCACATGCAGATCCTGTTCTATGACTCGCCCTTCATGTCAATGAACCCCACAGTATCATGCAAATTCAAGATAAGGCTTACTACACCTATATATCCAAAATGGTCTTTGTAAGGAATCTTGACCCCCCCCTTGTATGCTTGACCCCCACTGGGGTTATCCACCTCTGACAATTACAGAAAATGGAGCTGTGCCCAAGGACTCCCTATACTATTCAGTCATAGCCTCATTAAAGTACTCCAAAAACTTCTATATTCGCTTTCAACTGCGTTTCTTGGTTTGAATCTATTGAACATTCACCCTCTGATCCATTCAAAAGTAAGGGCCCCCAAATTGATACCGTAGTACTCTCGTAACACCCCCGGGACAAATCGTGCATTTTTGCTCATGCCATTAAAATACTCCAAAAACGTTTATATGCCTTTCACCAGTGTATTTTTTGGTTTCCAACTATTGAACATTCATCCTCGGTACCTCTCATAAGTAGAGACCCCCTTCTTGAGGCCCTAGACTCATCTTAAAAGCTCGAGACGAATCGTCCAAAAAACAGGTTAGGATAGGGCACCTGTTCCTCAGGTACTCCATGGGTGGTGGTCCCCCCGGGACCCCAGGGGGGACCACCACCCCACCACCGCCAGCCAGCCAGGAGCGCGCTGACTGTGCCCTAACCTAACCACCTAAAACAAGAGGGATGGACGATCTGGCCCGCCTGGGTCAAGTCGGCATGGAAGTGCCCAACCGTTTCTGAATTTTTTTTACCTCAATCTGTCTCCTTATTCACTACTAGACAGTCCCGGAGCAGCGGAGGGCACCATGCCCAAACCTCCAGCACTTGTTGCAGAGCCGAGGAGAAGGAATGTACTCCTGGACAGAGCACCTGGCACCAGCAAGAATGACAGAGGGCGGAAGGGTCCTACCATCAAAGGTAATCTTCACAACCCGGAGGGGTTGACGGCGACTACCACGAGGGGGACGAGTAAACGTGTCCACCTGGAGAATAGAATGGCCCTGGGCAGCAAGGATATGTCGAATATCGTCGTGGCAGTCGCGCAGGTCCCGAACACCGGTCGCAACATGGGGAGGGAGCAAAATAGTGCCAACACTGGCATTCAACTGAGCGTTCTTCGAGACCCGAACAGGGGTCTCGCCAAGGCAGGATAAGGCAGCCAAGCGGGAAGCAGCAACGACACGTGTACCGAGACGAGTGGGGTTGAAAGTAATGGAGGCATCCATGGAATCAACGAGATGTCGATGGAGGGAGAAATCGTCAGGAGGCGCAGAATCAAGAGGGAGGAGATCAAAATATTTGGCCCACGAAGCGGGACCAAACAAGGCTTGATAGGTAGCAGAGCTGGAAGGAATCGAGCGAGGGCGGCCGTGACGAGGACGGCGGTGAGAACCCCCAGAGAGAGAGGGGTTAAAAGGCGCAGTAGTTACAACTAGAGAAGGAGCCGCGCCAGGGGACGAGGTAGTCACCACTGGGGGCCTGGGGATCGACCCAACCACAGAAGAGGGAGGGGAGCCAGGGGAAGGAGTCAGAGAGGCCAAAGGAGGAGCAAGGTCGGGGCCCAATGCAGCGGAGGCTACAGAGCCCGGTCTTCCAATACGGACCGACTCGGGGGCTTGGTCGCCCACCCCACGAGCCTGAGAAGGTACACCAGAAGCAGCCGAAACAGGGGTTATCATCATTACGAAAAGAAGAATTCATTCATGAATGTGCCCCCACACCCACCATAGAGCCACAATTAGAGGCAGGACACCCAACAAGAAGCTATCGCCGATCTTGCCGGGGCCTCCTAGGGGTGCGTCGTGAGTATACGCCCCACAAACGTTACCTTAAAAACCAACAGTCCGTCGAGATCGGGTTCAGTGACGAAAGGGGGATTGACAATAAAAGGTTCTCCTCGCTCTCGACGTCGGGTACTACAGTTCTACGGGTGCAAGAGTATGCCACCTCAGGCACCTGGGCGTCAAAGTAGAGGAAGTCCAAGGGAAGAACCAGAACGAGCAAAAGGTCGGCAGGAAACGGCAAGCAGATAGGAGAAGAGGGGGGAGAAAAACGAAACAGAAGGAAAAGGAAAAGATGCCCAGCAGAATTGGAGAGGACGGCAGCAAGAGCACGAGGCTAGAAAAGGACAGAGGACTGTCCCAAGGAGCATCACACTCCGGCAGCCGTCCACTAAGCCCCCACACGGCGACAACGAGCTGAGCGGGGAGGGGGTCCATTCTGTCTAAATTTGGTGGCCTATATATAACTCCTATTATAATATTATTAGCTTTTTCGTTTAATTCTATCCAAAAAGTTTCTGTGTGTGGCTCAGTTTTGATTCCCTCTTTGAGACTACATTTCAAATTGTCCCTAACATATATGGCTACTCCCCCTCCTATTCTAATATATCTGTGTGAAATAGTTTAAATCCATTTATTTGATATTCAGCTAATAGTTCTCTATTTACTACATTCATCCACGTTTCGGTAAGTGCAATAATATCTATTTTTTCTGTGCAGACAGACAGAAAACATAAATAAATGATTCACAACATGAATTTACAAATGGCCGTTCATGTTTAATAAATTTGCTATCATTTTATTCCAGCATAGTTGAGGCAGTTGATAGGGGTATGGACTGTAATGTTGTGTACTTTGACTTAAGCAGAGATTTTGACACTGGGCCACATGAATGACTGATTAAAAAGATAGAGGCTCATGGTATTGGGGGGGGGGGTGCTATATGAAGTTGGATTAGGGCATGGCTATCCCAAAGGAAACATTTAGTATAAATGGTGTTAAGTCATTGTTGGAAAATGTTGTAAGAGTGCCTCAAGGCTCTATTCTGGGACCTCTGTTGTTTATTATATATAAAAAAAAAATAGATTCAGGTTTGAGTAGCAACATTTGCAAATTTGCCGATTATACAAAAATCGATAGGGAAATAAAAACGGAAGAAGACTCACAATCACTTCAAGTCGATCTAAATAGGGTTTTGAAGTGGTCAATTGATTGGCAAATGCAGTTTAATGCTGATAAATGTAAATTTTTGAGGCTAGGTAATAAGAACATAAGAACAAAGGCAACTGCAGAAGGCCTATTGGCCCATACGATGCAGCTCCTATTTATAACCACCCAATCGCACTCATATACATGTCCAACTCATGTCTGAAACAATCGAGGGACCCCACCTCCACCATGTTACGCGGCAATTGGTTCCACAAATCAACAACCCCGTTACTGAACCAGTATTTACCCAAGTCTTTCCTAAATCTAAACTTATCCAATTTATACCCATTGTTTCGTGTTCGGTCGTGTGGTGATGCTTTTAATAACCTATTAATATCCCCTTTGTTATGTCCATTCATCCACTTATAAACCTCTATCATTAGTGTAAACCGGGCCATAGAGGGGCCGTTTTGCTTTTTTGGACGGCCCCTCTATGGCCCGGGTGTTTTTCGTTACATTAGGCTTTGGCTCCTCTATGGCCCGGGTGTTTTTCGTTACATTAGGCTTTGGCCCCTCTATGGCCCGGGTGTTTTTCGTTACATTAGGCTTTGGCCCCTCTATGGTCCGGGTGTTTTTCGTTACATTAGGCTTTGGCCCCGCTATGGCCCGGGTGTTTTTCGTTACATTAGGCTTTGGCCCCTCTATGGCCAGGGTGTTTTTCGTTACATTAGGCTTTGGCCCCTCTATGGCCCGGGTGTTTTTCGTTACATTAGGCTTTGGCCCCTCTATGGCCCGGGTGTTTTTCATTACATTAGGCTTTGGCCCCTCTATGGCCCGGGTGTTTTTCGTTACATTACGCTTTGGCCCCTCTATGGCCCGGGTGATTTTCGCTACATTTGGCGACGGTCCTTCATAGGCCCGGGTGATTTTCGTTACCCCGGCGACCCTTGCACAGACATCGCTAATGGTCAATGACGTCACGCAGTCTTCATCTTCCCTGTATAAGCCCATTTTCTGTTGTATTTATTCCCAACCCATACTTATCTAGAAGTTATATATTTATAGTGTCTTGCCAAGGATCGTTTATTGAGCATAGAAATGGATGAAATCCACTATCTCCTGTTCGTATGAAACAAGTGGTAGTTGCACAGAGTATGAACCATCATGTTTCTTGGGGGTTCACCCCCTGTTACCAACCAGTGTTTACCCAGTTCTTTTTCCTAAATTTGAAACTTATCCAATTTATACCCCAAGGTTTCGTGTTCTGTCTCGTGTTTATAGTATTAATTAATATCCCTCTTTACTATTACCATTCAGTCACACCTCTATCATGTCACCCCTATTTCTTCTTCGTCTATCTAGAGAATGTAATTTAAGCTTTGTCCATCTTTCTTCAAGGATCGTTTATTGAGCATAGGGCAAATAAAAATGAAAACCCCTATCAGTCATTTATATGAAAAAACAGGGCCCTGGGCATTGGCGATTTCAATGCAAGTTCAGTAGTAATCCAATATTGTCCCTAACCGTATACACGTCTCACATTCGCTCAAAACATACCTCCCACACCTTACTGCAGCATATAACAAATCAAAAATACTCATTCAGTAAAAGCAAGCCTCTCATGTTTTTGAAATAAGGCCTTCGGCAGTTGCCTTCTTTTGTGACATCATCATCCCTAATGCGGTGCGAGGCGCCAACGTGGTAAATGCGGACCCTAGGAGGTTCACACATAAGTGTGAACTCTTAATCACTCTCAATACCTCAACTGTACTCTGTAACATCATAGGCGATATTCAGCTACATTGGCTCGTATTTTCGCTCATTGCTTATATTTTCCGTTATTCATAAATCCTATCAAACCATCCTAACCTAACTTATTATATATAACAAACAAATACATTCTACAGACCAGTTATTGTTGTTGTTTAGTGACATCGTGAAAAGCGACCTCAGGTATAGGGATAAGGTATTGCTGGCCATTAGCACATAGGGGTCAAGGTATTACAGCACCTGACTGGTCAACTATGTATGACGTCACCAGATAACCAATGCACCCTTTGGCATCCTACTGGTATGTGTATTTAATGTTATTATTCAAAAATGACTAGACTATCCATCCCCTAAGTAACCTAATCAGAGGTTTAAGAATATACATTGTATAGGTTTCTATTATTTTATTGGTAATAAAGTTTACATTCTAGTCTTAACAGTAAAATTGTAATGGGGAACAAGCATGATATTTAAGACTTAGATCATAGCAATCCCAGATCCTGGTGATTTTTTGTGAGACCAGTTTCTCTTCCACATCATATCTGGAACAATGAATAAAAACCATATAAGCAACACACAATAATAATAAATCAGCAATAATATGAAAGACGATATATGGCAAACATCTAGAAATATACTTACAGCTCAGTAATATGTGGAGTCATCACACAGCGATAGACATTTATCCTGTCCATCTATGCAAAATGTCTTTTTGCAGTTAGGCATTGCAAAATTAGAATATGCAAATTGAATTATCTTCCTATCGTTCATATTATATTCCCCATATTCAAATAAAGTTTCAAATTTATGTAGTGTAGCTCTCAAGTTAAGGTTGCATAATTGATAGACGAAAAACATGGCATAGGCTCCACAATAATAGGAGTCCATACTCTGAATGCGTTTTGTGAACATGTATACTCTATAATCTTAAAAATAAGAGAGGAATTCCTGCAAATAACGTGAATGGAATTCCATCTTCAGCCCAAAACTGTCCAACAGGGCGATAATGGCTCCTGAAGGTTTATTGTGTACATATACAGTCATCCAATGACCCATCATCGTTGCAGGGGATTTCTCATCTAAAGTATTTAAAATAAATACCACTGGCTCTTTATTTAATTTCTTGAAGATTCTCCGTACATCATTCGCTAAATAACATCCGATATATATGGCTTCTTCCCCTAAATATATATTTTTCAACCCGTTGTTTATTTCTAAACAATACATGTTTCTTAGGCTCTCGTTTCACAAATAATACGTCGGTCAGCATTAATTTTCATAACCCCAGTAGTAGGACCAAACAGCAGTATAACTTTATTTCCCACTATAGGTGTATTAAATTCCAATGTAATTCTTAAATTCCCTGTCGCTTCCAAGGAAACTGTATCCTTTATTTCTTCTGGTAATAAATTAAAGACCAGCAGAGTTTGGCTTTAACGAACGATTCGTAGGACAAAATATTATCTACATTAAATCCTACAGCATTCAGGACCGTATAATATAATTTCGAACATTTATGGGCGGAAATCACACGCGATATTAAATAAACTCGTGCCGTTCACCGAGATATATACGTTGCTCAAGGCGGAATTGTTGAAATATAATGGGTTTAAGGTATAATCTCCAGAAATGGCTTCCATGTCAATAATGGCCATGTATAATTTCTCAGGGATCACTCCACCCCAAGGTTGGTCCATAGTTAATGATTTTTGGCCCTGACCTAGAATATAGGTTTTAAATAGGGTTTTATCAAATATATACGTTACTGCTCCATTATTTTGGGCGAGTGCTCTGTTAATAGCTAGTAGTCCAGAAGGGAATGGGGTTGATTGATGATTGATGAAGATTAAGCCACCCAAAAGGTGGCACGGGCATGAATAGCCCGTAAGTGGTGGCCCTTTGGAGCCATTACCAGTATCAATAGATGATACTGTGGAGATCTGTGGAGGTGCTACTGCACCATGCGTGACGGGAGATGTCTCCCGTGGAATGGGGTTAATCTATCGATCCATAAGCGGGCCATATTTATATTATATTTATAATTAGCAGTTGCTGTATCACTGCCAATAACTCATTTATCACTATTTAACTCCAAACGTATTCTTACATCTACGTTATCCAGTAAATATTCGCTAATAGATGCAATATCCAGCAGTAATTTAAAGCACGTATAAATGCCCTGTTCTTTCATATTAGCCATTTTCTCATCCTGATCTATCGTGGTCGTAGCAAAATACTGCGTATCAATTTTATTTGGTATCGTTAGCGCCTCTTCTTTATAAAAATGCGCTAGATGCTTAAAACCATCAATTTTACTTCTGGAAAGAGTCGTTAGCAGCTTTATATACGCCCAATAAGAAAATAAAGAATTACTTTCAACTACTTGTTCGTTGAAATACACCACCGCTGTTTTAAAAAGTGTTTGTGATAATCCATTGGCTACAGTCACTTTTTTGCCCGAATCTATTGCGGCGTCAGCTTCTGTTAATTCTATGCCCACTTCTAGGGCTAGTGATGACATATCCAGGAAATGACCAGGAATGCCAGGGATTCTAAATTCGATATACGAGTCCTTAAATTTATTAATTCCTAAATTAACAGGTAAAATATCAATATTTTTCCTGCTGGCTATAGTGGACTCAATCATACGTGCTGAATTAAGTTTGGGAAATCCATCTGTTACAGCCACTGTGTAACTTTCCAAAGGGGATTGCAGCCCCGCTCCTAGTGGAGTAGTAGTATTCATGCTGGATGCTATGAAAGGAATGAATTGCAATTTATGCAAACACGTCATTATATCTCTTATTCTTCTTATTCTGTTTTGTGAAACTGCGAATAAGTGCTAATTTGGTGGTCTTAGCCTTTCTCTTAGACTTTTTCCGCCTTTTACCACCACCTAAAATCTAACGCCCTACTCCCTTCAATGATTCGATCCCATGCTTCTTCATTGACTTTTTAAAGGAATGTTCGCCTGTTTGCATGTCTTGCAATACATTCTGACCCATACTTAAGACGGCAGGAGCGAGGGTTCTCATTAAAAATGGCGCTGCTTTACGGGCTAAACCAGTGAGGAAACTGAACATACCACCTCCTCTTATATGACTCCTACTGAATATTCTAATATCACTCAGCCCACCTCCTTTATATGAGGCAGGTGGGCTAATTAAGAATAATATTTCGTCTACAGACGGAGGGATGAAATTGACGCGCATTTTGTAGCTTGCAGATGAGTAATGAGGCTCGGAACTGTAATGTCCTTATTATATAGACCCAATTCGGGGTCGTATATGTAAAACAGCTGTCGTGCTTCCGCGTTTATCGAAATAAATAGGGGTCCCATTAGGATCTGTTACTGCAATACTTATACTATCCAGTACATTTGTATTTAGAGGTTTATATAGTTTCCTATTCGTGCTTTCACCGCCCTGCAAAGACACTACGTCCAATATATTCACTAATAAATTTCCGTACATCGTGGGTGCAATTTTATCGCAATAAACACACAAGTACTCCATCATGCCCCTGGGTTGTGGAGGGTAGGGGCACGTGTCTGATATGGGTGTTTCATCCAAATGATTCTTGTGTACGTATATATCATATTTTTTATGCTGTTCAGTTCCTAAAACCTTGCCAATACTCGCCCCAAAAGATAGGGAAATCCTGCATATTGCTCGATTATCGTCATAATACAATACATTCTCATCGCTGCTCGCGGTATTGAACTTTACTCTATTGGAAATCGATCCATATTTAATATATGCATCTGCATATCTTGGGAAATGCGTCTTATAGACATCAGACACAAAACTCAAATCGTTCTGTGAAAATATATGGGTAATTTCATTATTGATGGCGTATATAATTTCCTTTATGCCACCAGCTAAAATATTAGTTTTCGGTAGAAATTTGGAATGTTTGTAACTTTTTCCTTTAGCATCTAGGTACATAATTCTCACACGGATATAACTTTCCAGATCATCCGATCTTATTATGTAATATGACGAAGGCAATAATATATTCTGGAGACACATTTCGTAGGAACGTCTAGAATCCAGCACGAGTTGATTATACAGTCTGTTTTCAAAAGCACTAGGTACATTATTAGGAAATAAATCTGTATTAGAAACACTAGTAGCGTAAATAACGTGGGAATCCATTGCTGGACTATGAATGAATAAACTAAAAACAAAACAGAACATCTATTTATACACTCACCTTTAGTAAGCTAGCCAAGTTGCTCCTCCACCAACTTTAGGGCGTTTAGTTTCTCCAGCAGCTGTAGTAGGAGCATACACCCGTTTTCTTCTTAGTACAACGTCATCATTAAATACTTGTTTACGAGATTCTGTATTCCTAAACATTTCTCGTGGAGTTGAGGTTAAAGAGATGAATAATTTAACCAGCGGTAATTTTTCTCGTGGGAATACAGAGCGGTGAATTGTCATTTTAGTTAAAATATCATCAATTATGTTTATTCCAGTCACTGGCATTTGCAGATTCCCATTGACGTCCCATTGCACCATCTTTCTTTCATCAAAATAATTCAACAGCAAAGTAGCATAATCATGATCTTTAGCTTTCAATTTTAAATGTACCAAATGTACTATTGAAGGATTAGCTCGTACTGAAACTGGTGCTACTGGAGTACTTGCTGCCTGTGTTGGAGCTACTGATGGCTCCACTTCTACTTTTTTAACTACTGGTAGTTTAGCAGGTCCCGCATCGATGGATTTGCGAGGTACTAGATAATATTCTTTCATTTTTTATTTATTAAATAGCCTGGAAATTAAACTAGCAGCTATGGGTAATAATATACCGAGGATACTGCCTCCTTTACGAGTCAATAAAATACGCTTTTTGTTCGAAATTGAGGGTTTCTTGCAAGCCAGCGAATGCAAGGTTATCTTGAGATGCAAGGTGTGTCTGTATTTCTTCAATTTAACTATAACTTTCTTCTTAACCGGAAGCCTATTTTTCAGAAAATTGTTGAAAATCTCTGACAAGCAATGAATATGTGGTTTTTTGAACTGAGCAATCAATTTTTTCCTGGCTGAGGAATTAAGTTTGCTCAGCAAGGTCACCAACTCTCTGTACTTGTATACTAATGGCTTCTTCATATCTTCTACAAATCATCAGCATCAATCCACTGATCAAATGAAGAGTCGTAGCCTTCGTACCTCACTTTATACTGTAATTTATTATTTGGTAATGTACGTTTACGTAGGACCTTCTCAATATTAAATGCAACTGGTAAATGGGTTAGGGTTAATTCTTCCTTATAAAATCCTCCGTCAATAGGCTTGTTATTCAAATCTTGTAAAAAATATAATGGGATAGGCTGACTTTTATCTATACGAATAATTCTGAAAATTTCTTCCGTGTTTTGTCTAGCAAAACCTTTCTTGAATGTCGAAATTCTGTTGGAGAGAGTAATGCGAACTGTGTCCCCGACAGCTAGTAGAGAACTAAGACCTGCTTTAGGTTTGTCCTTACTTTTATACATGAGATTGAACTGTTTCTTTATATCTTGTGGACGAGATAAAGCATGGACGTCAACTGGAGTCCTACCACCTAATCCTCGGTGGGGTGTTGTGTTATAGGCCTTTATGATATCAGGCAATATGGGCAGATATCTCGAGGTATTGTGCGCAGTCATATATTTATAAATCTTAGTTTTCATGGTACGTATAAAGCGTTCAGCGATGGCGGCTTTTGTTTCTTGAGAAAATACGCTATACAGTTTAATATTTTTAGCTGCAAGCATTCGTTGCATATGAGAATTATAAAATTCACCTCCTCGATCTGTATTTATTTTACGTATTCCTTGGAAATATGAGGAATCCAATATATTTTTCAGAGCTTTACTCACAGTCTGTCCATCTTTGCGTTTCAGAGGTGCGACTTGCGCATACCGTGAAAAAATATCGACACAGACGAGAATGTATTTAATATCATCATTGTGTTTAGCTATTAATCCCATTTCTGCTAAATCACAAGCTAAATATATACGGGGTTTAGGACTCGGTACCTTTCTTCGTTGGAATTTGCGAGGTTTTAATGCGTGCAAAGTGTAAGCTTTAGACGATTTCAAGTATTCTTTCACATTTGACAAAGTAATATCTGGCTTTAGGGTTTTAGCTGCTTTATACAATCTATTGACCCCCCCTAACCCTCCTGAGGATGCGGGGTTATAATAAATTTGATCTAGTACGTGCTCCATCTGCTAATATAGTGATATCGGATTGTATGGTTTTAGTTGTTTTATACATCCGATATACCAACCCCCAAAACCTCCCCTTGTGGTTGTGATTGTTGTTGTGGAGGACACATCCTATACACCCCACCCCCTAACCTCCACTTGTGGTTGTTGTTTTCATCTAGTACATTCACCATTGGTAAACAATTTCGTATGGATGCTCACCAACAATATTGCTACGGAAGGTAATGCGTTCAGGGGTTTTCACTCCTAAATCCACCAATAAATATCCATAAGGTTTACTGATGGCTTTCTTGTAGATATCCAAAAGCTTTTTAGAATCTTGTTTTCCAAATAACTGCCGCCCCAAAGTCTCAATTTGAGCTAAATCTCTAGATTTCACTAATATGAAATGGGAGGCGTTTAAACTTATACTTCTAGCATATTTCCCAGAGAAAAATATATTTTGGGTAATTAATATACACGAAATAGCGAGATGTCTGCCTTTAGTGAAGATATCAGACAATTTTGGAATTAGCAGATTCGATGAACAAGTCATCGATAATAATTAAAATAGGCGAATCATCTGTACGTTCATCTAAAGGGTTAATAATTTCAGAATGAGCTATTATTTTCTTGTTAATTACTGGATCGTCTAGCAATGCTCTGTAACTGCCGCCGCATTTAATAATACTGGAGAATTTCAGATGGTATTTTTGTACGAGTTTAGTGCACAAATAAGGTTTTCCGCCATTGGAAAATCCTGCAATGATTATTCTGCTAGGTTCATTGAAAATATCGAGTTGTTCTTCAGTGATAGGTGAACTATCCATGACTCGTGTTGGGTTTGAACTGACGTAAGTATGATAAGGACATTATATTTAAACATGGGAGGTTTCATAAAAACATCAAAGTATACATTTCATAATTTTTTTTTTTTGCATAGAACATTTTCAAAACATAGGTTAGGGGGGCACGGTTTTATGAAAACATCAAAGTATACATTTCACAAACTTTTATTTTTTATATACAACAGAACATTTTCAACATAGATATACAACAGAACATTTTCAACATAGATATACAACAGAACATTTTCAACATAGATATACAACAGAACATTTTCAACATAGGTTAAGGGAGATTGCATTTTCAGAACATCAGTGATGAGTCAGGGGCCCCGCAATTTTTCAAACATCAACGACAGGTTAGGGGAGGCAGCAATTTTCAAACATCAATGACAGGTTAGGGGAGGTTGCAATGTCCCATCACCAATTTCTTCAGTCACTAATTGTGAGGATATGTCTTGTTCACCAGTGCATCGCGTTTTCCCCACATATTGAATATGGGATGGAATCCACGTCTTGCAGGACGTGCAGCAGCAGCAGGTGCAGGTACATCCTCCTCCTCATTCTCTTCTTCATTAATTTGTGCTCGAGGTATATCAGGGTGTCCAATCGCCAAAGACTGTGTAGGACTCGGTACATAACGTTTATCGTCAAAGGCTGACAATCCACGTTTTGTAGTGAGACAGGTACACATACGGCCTTTAACATTCCTAATAGATCTGGATTGGAACCTCTGCCCAATATTTAACTCTAAAGCACTTTGGAAAGCTGCATGAGTGAGTTTAGACTGATGATAAGTGGGAATTCCTTTACAACGACAGATCTGACCCTGATCTTGAGTGAGAATTGAGTACATTTTAGGCTTCAATGCGATGAGTTCCTTGATAATTTTGGCTCCAACTTCCGATTTTAACAAACCCAGTTGACCTTTGCGAGAGTCATCGAAATAGGGATTTTCAGGAGGGAAATTGCTGAAATCCATATGCTGAGATAAAGGCAGTTTATTTAATTCCTCAAAAGCATTTGGACAGGTCAATTATATCAAATACGAATCTGTATCCGTATACAACAATCTAGCTTTGTCTCCATAATGAACTTTGACCGTATTGTACCAAAAATCATATAGGATCCTCTTAGCTATTTGCAGGATCTGGAACCCCAAATAGGTTGGTGTATTGACTTTAAGTGTTTGTTTCTTAACTGTGCAAATGACTGTCTTCACTTAACAAAATGCTCCGTTTGAAGAACGGATTGCATGCAAGCTTTTGGACTTTGTCTCCAGATGTAACTAAATAATGCTAATCACAATATATACTCACATTTGTCAAACTCTTGCCGTAAATTGCATTAGATACCAGCTTGAAAGCTTTACCCTTAATGGCGCAACGTGTATTCGACCGTTCACAAGCATTTGTTTCGACAAATTCCTTAAGGTACTTGCTTTGTCGGAATTCATAAACTGCATTTACCTTAGCTACTTCCAAACCCAATTTCATCAGCATCTGAAGCAAATCTAAACTCACCAAGTAATCTTTTTGGGGGAGATGTGAGGCAATTAATTTATTGTTTTTCTTGGGGAGTTTGCGATCTTCGGTATTTAAAATGCGTTTGCTATAATCGGACAGAAGATCAGTTGAAATATTAGCATGCGACAGGGTTAATGGCAAGTCATCGGTGTATCGAGCCACCTCAGGTGCGACATGCTTGGTATCACACATGACCCAATACCCCTTATCCCCATCACAAGCAATATTTTCCAATCCCTGTTGGAGCCAATCATCACATTCGGCAGCAGATAATTTACGGATCCCGCCTTGAGGAAGCAGTTCTGTCATACAGGTGGCGTATAAGCCATTAAAATCTAAATAAAGAATATATTTATAAGTGCTAGAAGGATCAGCACCCGTATGCTCATTTTGTACACTTGTGTGTTGCCGCACAACAGAGGTAAATCCGCCTCTTAGATTTCTGCGCAATACATCGTACAAATGGGGATCAGAAATAGAGTCCAAGACAACTTGACTCTTAAACAAGAATGCGTCCCATGCAAAACTAGATAACGAGACATAGTGAGTGATGTCTAACTTGTACAGCTCAAGCATGGTCTTGCGCCATACAGTAAACACAACACACAATAATCCAGTATCTACTTTTAAATAGACCTTCAAGTAATCCCCAATGGTCTTGCATTCCGCTAATCTAAAGACTTCTTTAGCGTGTGTATAATCGGTCTTGCTTATGGCCTCGTGTTTTAAACTATTGAAAAAGGCTTCGGGAGGAGGAAGAGCCGGTTCATTTAATTTCTCCAAAGATGAAATATAATCATAACAGAAGACCTGTTTGCCTGTCTTTAATAAATGATGGGCAGCTACAGGGACGTCATCTAGCATAACTGAGGTGTAAGTGGTGGGTTTACCTTCCTTAATATGTTCTTTACCTAGTTTTTCCAGCCCAGCATTTAGTAAAGCCAGACTATTCATAAACCGAAGTTTACCGATATCTACTTTCATGAACTTAAATCCATCTTTGGAGGCAATATCAATTTTACGGTTAGGGACGTTAGACAATTCATTTAAAATTACCCCGAGGTCATAAGCCGCATTGTGAGAGAATGTGTATAAATATTTATATGAATTTCTACATGACATGTTACACCTACGACAATAGGCTGCAAGATAATTATTAAATTAAATAGCATGATCATGATGACGGTGCTTGTCGTTATCTGATTTAAATGGCCTATAACACATTTCACATGTGGTCTGACGTCTATAGGCCTGCCAATGTTCACGTGTCAGATATTTTGTATGTAGACATGGTAGATTTGATTCTCTTCCACACCTTCTCCAAAGTATCTATGAAATGATTCACAGGGTCATCCCCCATATACGTTAATTTCTCTACCACCTCCAATTCCCTGTTGTTGATGATGAAAGCATATGCCACGGCTTTGTGATGCTTCTCAATCATACCTTGGGGATTGGAGGGGTCCAACAAGCACTCGAAATCATAATATGCTGTGTGAGAGGGTCCATAAGCACGACCGTAATTTTTTAACTTGATTTTATGACCTTCAGGGTAAAATTTCAATGTTTGTTTAACTTCACATGACTTCATGATCCCGCATAGCATCAGTTGACAAATGAATTAAGCATGAATGACAGTAAATATGATTGTTAGGGATCTCATATGAATGGCTGCGCATGTTGCGAACATACCGATTGAAATCTTTAATGAGCACAAGATGCTGATCCTCCAACATGAGCAAAGGTACTTTACGGGCAGAATGTTCTCTCCCTTTTCTAGCTAAGCTAATGTAGTATCTATTATCTTCACGCGTAAGCACATAGATAAAAATACTTAATTTATTTATACATTCAATTTTATTAATGTTATCGTACGTTATGGGAATTTCAATATCCTCACTCCAACGGACGAATCTAAGACACCACTTAGAACGCCGGACAATGTTATTTGATATCATCCCCCGAGCAAGGCATATATATGCAGCTAAACATTGGATCAAACAAGCATTTTGCTCCCCTTTAGGGTTGAAAATATGTCTTGAACCGCGCAATTTATCTGGATAAGGTACGTATTCTCCTAGACGGATGGGATGCTGAACAGCTATAGAATTGATATAAAAACCAGAAATGCTCTGTATGCCTAGACTAGAACCTTCTGTCTCGGCAAAGAACTCTTCTAACTTATTATCCAATTCAGCAATCCATTGATCCATTGATCTACGACAACACTAGCCTCATGCCTAGTTACAGTGCGCTGCTCGGCCCTTATAGGTAATTCTCCCTCAAAATCAGGTTCGTTTTCTTGATTAAGCCATTGCAAATTAAAAGAAAAATCGGGGTATATCAAGAGGGCAGGAGGGGAATTGGGGTGAACGGCATCAAACAAAGATTCTATTTGCTGAATTAAATAATCATGATATATAGTTAAATAATGGGCAGGATCTCCTTGGGCAAGATCTGGGATGCTATATGACTGGCGTATGTAACCCCCATTGAAATTATTGATCACTTCAAGCACTTGGGGTTGAGGAGGAAGTACAACATCTACCTGCTGCTGTTCCTGAGGTGGTGGCGGAGAATTAGCGATAGGCTGGCTTCCATATCTGAATCTGCTTCCCAAACCAAATGCAGAGAGTCATCACTGTCCTCCAGTTGCGAATCTGTAAGAAACAAGAATATCGCTTTTTAATAATATTAATTGAATGTAGGATAGTTTATATATAAATAATGAAACGATATATGGAAATAAAATAATTATTGAGGATAATACATACGATCTGGAGTGCTCCTGCTGTTGTTGCTATCTTCTAATGGCGGCGTATGAGCTTGACTAGTACTAGGCTCTCCAACACATCTTCCCCCTCCACGAGGATAATCCTCCTCCTCAACTATCTGCTGAGCTGGTGAGCCTAAACAAAAATTTTATAAATCAATGTTCCTATTAATGACTAATGTTATTGTTATATTTGGAATACCACAACAGGCATAAATAATGGAGAATAATGGTGAAAAAATAAGAGACTTTCATATTGAGTACTTTCAGGCAGAGAAGCTTCTAAATCCTCTGAATCAGAACTGCTCGAAGATTGCATGTGGTGGTCTTTCTCCGCCAAATACATGCAAAATGGACATGCTTCGGGGTTATATCCTGCAGAATATATATTTTTAAAATAAATAATTGATATAATAATTTATTCGATTATAAACATTAATCACCACGGATATTAATTGGAAATGAACTATCTATATAACACATGCAAATAAAAAAGTGTATCACTGGAGAGCAAATTATGCAGGCAAAAAAATAATAATAATAATAATAATGCTTACGGTTGGCACAAAATACTTTGGAGCAGGTGGCACAGATCTTGTCATAATGTCTGCGAGGTTTATCTTCACACTGGGGACAGGTTATAACACACACGACACGAGTTTGCCATATATGAAATATGACACACTTCACAGTTAACACGGCACAAAAGCATTTTCCCCTGCTTTGGGGAATTGCAGAAAGGACAAGTTTCCATGATTGTGTATCGCTGTTGAATAATGCAGAGGTTTGGTGAAATGTCCAGGAGCGATGCTGGCTTCTTGTGCTGGCTGTGAGGGCTGGAGTTGTACTGGCCATTAACTGGGGAATGTCTACCAGGTCAGCTTACTTGTCATGATGCCAGACGTATGATTCTGCTCAAATTGCGGTACGACATTTGGGTTGCTATTATAGTTTCGAACTTATTACTACATAATGAATGATTACAGTCGCAGATGACTAAAATGTATGTTCTTAAACCTCTGATTAGGTTAGGTGGGGATGGTTAGTCTAGCCATTTTTGAATAATAACATCAAATACACATGCCAGTAGGACGCCAAAGGTCGCATTGGTTGTCTGGTGACGTCATACATAGTTGACCAGTCAGGTGCTGTAATACCTTGACACTTATATGCTAATGGCCAGCAATACCTTTATCCCTATACCTGAGGTCGCTTTTCATGATGTCACTAAACAACAACAATAACTGGTCTGTAGAATGTATTTGTTTGTTATATATAATAAGTTAGGTTAGGATAGGATGGTTTGATAGGGTTTATGAATAACAGAAAATATGAGCAATGAGCGAAAATACAAGCTATTGTAGCTGAATATTGACTCTGATGAAGCACAGAGTATAGTTGAGGCATTAAGCCTGATTAAGAGTTCACACTTATGTGTGAACCTCCTGGGATCCGCATTTAGCACGTTGGCTGGAAGCTCATTGGGGGCTTACAGCGCATTAGGGATGATGACGTCAGAAAAGCAGGTAACTGCAGAAAGCCTTATTTTAAAACATGAGAGGCTTGCTTTTACTGAATGAGTAGTTTTTTTATTTGTTACATGCTACAGTAAGGTGTGTGAAGTATGTTTTGAGCGAAACGTGTATACGGTTAGGGATAATATTGGATTACTACTGAACTCAATTTGAAATCACCAATGCCCAGGGCTCTGTTTTTTCATATATATGACTGATACCCGTTTTCATTTTTATTTTGCCCTTTGAGAAATAAATGATCCTTCAAGGAAGATTGTCAAAGCTCAAATTACATTCTCTAGAAAGAAGAAGAACAAGAAGACAGAAGGTAGCATTTGAATCCCCCTTTGCTATAAACATTGAAAATGGGGATAAATACACTAACAGAAAACGGACTTATTCAGGGAAGAAGAATACGGGGTGACCATTAGCAATGCTTGTGCGAGGTCGCTGAGGTAACGAAAAATGATGGGGCCAGGAGCCAGCCTTTTAATCCCTAGGTAAGTTGATGACGTCATTGACCATTAGCAATGCCCGTGCATGGGTCAGCGGGGTAACTATAAAACATGGGGCCATATCGCAGCCATCAAATCTCATTGGGCTAACTAAAAAACATGGGGCCATATCGCGGCCGTCAAATCTCACTGGGCTAACTAAAAAACACCGGGCCATATCGCTGCCGTCGGAAAAAGCAAAATGGCAGCGATATGGCCCGGTTTACACTACTTCTATCATGTCACCCCTAACTCTTCGCCTTTCCAGTGAATGCAACTTAAGCTTTGTTAATCAGTCAGTCAGGTGCAGTCACAGTGAGAGGTTGTGTTAGCTGGAGCTCCGATTGTTGTAACATTATTATTGCAATAATGGAAGGATTAGTGAAGGATTTGGTGAGTCTGGTTGGAGCTCTGAGAGCAGAGATGGATTCCCTGTGGGAGGAGGTACGACGGCTGAGACTTCGGGAGGAAACGAAGGAGGAGACCAGTGTTGGCGGGACCTCATCGTGAGTCGTGAAGGACAGAGGTCTTAAAAAGACCTTGACAAGGCCACCTACAGACGCCCTAAGGACAGCAAATTCATTTGCTGTGGTGAGCCTGTAGTTCACTCAGAACGGAAATCAGCGAGGAGCTGTGGAGCCCAGGCCCCTCAGGCTGCTCAGAAAGTTAAGGAGGTACTGAAGCGAATTTTGGTTGTGGGAGATTCCCAGGTGAGGTATTTAGACAGAACGTTTTGTGCCAGAGATAGGGGGGAACAGATTAAGGGTTTGCTATCCGGGAGCTGGAATTGGTGATATTGTTGGAAACATGAATGATATTATGACAGGAAATGGGAACAAACCCATTATTTGTATTAGTGCAGGGGGTAATGATGTTGGACGAGTTAGGAGTGAGGAACTAATACAGAGATTCAGGACAGCCATTGAATTAGTTTGGAGCAAGGGAGGAATCCCGATCATATGTGGCATTCTTCCAAGAAAGGGAGTGGGAAATGAATGGATGTCGAGGGCATTTGAACTGATTCAGAGGTATAAAACAGGTATAAAACAGCCATAGAGTTAGTTAGGAGCAAGGGAGGAATCCCGATCATATGTGGCATTCTTCCAAGAAAGGGAGTGGGAAATGAATGGATATCGAGGGCACTTGGTGTCAATTGCCGGCTGGAAAGATATTGCAAATCAAATGCAATATCTTTCATAGACAACTGGGAACACTTCTATGGAAGAAATGAAATGTATGCTCGTGATGGGGTGCATCTATCGAGAGCTGGGGTTGTTGCTGTTGCGAACTCGCTAGAAGAAGTGGTTAGAGGTGTTTGTTTGGGTTTAAACTGTTAGTAGATAGAGGTATGGGAATTGATTTGGAGGAAGGAGGTAATAAAAGTATGTGTTTGTGGGAGAAAGGAATTGGCAAAACGATCAGGGAAAGAGAAGGTCCGCAAAATAACAATTCACTTAGGGTATATTACACTAACAGTAGAAGTCTAAGAAATAAAATTAACGAATTAAATGCTCTTGTCTGCACAGAAAAAATAGATATTATTGCACTTACCGAAACGTGGATGAATGTAGAAAATAGAGAACTATTAGCTGAATATCAAATATATGGATTTAAACTATTTCACACAGATAGATATATTAGACGAGGAGGTGGAGTAGCCATATATGTTAGGGACAATTTGAAATGTAGTCTCAAAGAGGGAATCAAAACTGAGCCACACACAGAAACTATTTGGATTGAATTAAACGAAAAAGCTAATAATATTATAATAGGAGTAATATATAGGCCACCAAATTTAGACAGAATGGAAGCAAAGCATCTATGGGATGAAATATCTAGAGCATCTAGATCTAACAGTATTTATGTCATGGGTGACTTTAATTTTAGCGGAATAAACTGGTTGAACAAAACAGGGAATAGTGAAGCAGAAGATTTTCTAGAATTAATTGACGATTGCTTTCTTACGCAACACATTAAGGAACCAACACGGGAAAATAATATTTTAGATTTAGTGTTAACTAACAGGGAAACGCAAATTAATGACATCGAAATAGGGAGTGAGCTAGGGAGCAGTGATCACAAAGAAATCAGATTTAGCATAGAATGGAATAGACCAGTAGGAGAAAATTCTGTTAAAGTGCCAGATTTTCGAAAAGCTGATTTTAATAGCCTAAGAAATTTTTTGGGTCAAATTGATTGGAAAGGCTTGGGTATGGGGAGTGGGCCGGTCTTGGAGCGAGACATGAACCCAGCGATAGGTGACTTAAATGGGGATTTCGATGTGGATTCAATATATAACTTATTTAAGAATATTCTAAACAAAGCACAGGAACGTAGTATACCATACAAATTGAATAGATCATATACTAATGACCCAAAGTGGATAACAAAGAATTTGAAGAACCTTATAGGTAAAAAGAGAGCTTGGTACAAAAGGATTAAAAATGGGGAGGTCACTTTAGAACAGGAATTCGTACAACTGGTTAGAAATGTTAAAAAAGAGATAAGGAAAGCAAAAAGAAACTATGAAGTTCGCATAGCAGGGCAAGCAAAGACAAATCCTAAAGGTTTTTTTCAGTTATATCGTACTAAGACTAGGGAAAGGATAGGTCCATTAAAAACTGAGACAGGTCAAATAACAGATAGTGATGAAGAGATGAGTAGTATTTTTAATAAATATTTTGTATCTGTATTTACTAAAGAGGAACTTAACAATATGCCTTCAGCCGAACAAGTCTATGTGGGTGGGGACGAGGACAGGTTGACGAGTTTAGCAGTTACCAGGGAGGATGTTCTTAAACAAATAGTAAAACTCAAACCAAACAAATCCCCAGGGCCGGATGAAGTGTTTGCTAGGGTGCTTAAAGAATGCAAAGAGGAGCTTTGTGACCCACTGTCAACCATATTTAATAAATCAGTAGAGTCAGGCAGAGTGCCAGAGTTTTGGAAAGTTGCTAATGTGATACCAGTTTTTAAGAAAGGAGATAGATCACTTGCGTCTAACTATCGACCAATTAGCCTAACGTCTATTGTGGGAAAGTTACTCGAATCTATAATAGCAAATAAAATTCGTCTTCATCTTGAAAAGCATAAATTAATAATTGAGTCGCAACATGGTTTTATAAATGGCCGTTCATGTTTAACAAATTTGTTATCTTTTTATTCTAGCATTGTTGAGGCAGTTGATAGTGGTAAGGATTGCGATGTTGTATACCTTGACTTTAGCAAAGCTTTTGATACAGTGCCACATGAAAGACTGATTAAAAAAATAGAGTCTCATGGTATTGGGGGTGCTATATTAAGCTGGATTAGGGCATGGCTATACCAAAGGAAACAGAGAGTTAGTATAAATGGAATCAAGTCAGAGTGGGAAAATGTTGTAAGTGGAGTGCCTCAAGGCTCTGTCCTGGGACCTCTGTTGTTTATAATATATATAAATGATTTAGATTCAGGTTTGAGTAGCAACATTTGCAAATTTGCCGATGATACGAAAATCGGTAGGGAAATTAATTCGGAGGAGGACTCACTATCACTTCAAGTTGATCTAGATAGGGTTTTGAAATGGTCAAAGGATTGGCAGATGCAGTTTAATGCTGATAAATGTAAAGTTCTGAGGTTAGGTAATGATGATAGAGTTACAAGATACGAGCTAGATGGTGTTGTGATTGCGAAGTCGGATTGCGAAAGGGATCTGGGAGTTATGATTAGTAAGAATTTAAAACAAAAGGATCAATGCATAAATGTTCGTAATAAGGCAAATCGGACACTTGGATTTATTAATCGCAGCGTTAGTAACAAGACACCTGGTGTGGTTCTCAAGCTATATCTTGCTCTAGTTAGGCCCCATTTAGATTATGCAGTTCAGTTTTGGTCGCCATATTATAGAATGGATATAAATTCACTTGAACGTGTCCAGCGTAGGATGACTAAGTTAATTCCCCAAATTAGAAATCTTTCATATGAAGAAAGATTAACAAAGCTTAAGTTGCATTCACTGGAAAGGCGAAGAGTTAGGGGTGACATGATAGAGGTTTACAAGTGGATGAATGGACATAACCGGGGGGATATTAATAGGGTATTAAAAGTATCAACACAGGACAGAACACGAAACAATGGATATAAATTGGATAAGTTTAGATTTAGGAAAGACTTGGGTAAATACTGGTTCAGTAACAGGGTTGTTGATTTGTGGAACCAATTGCCGCGTAACATTGTGGAGGTGGGGTCCCTCGATTGTTTCAAGCACGGGTTGGACAAGTATATGAGTGGGATTGGGTGGTTATAGAATAGGAGCTGCCTCGTATGGGCCAATAGGCCTTCTGCAGTTACCTTTGTTCTTATGTTCTTATGTGTCAATTGCCGGCTGGAAAGATATTGCAAATCAAATGCAATATCTTTCATAGACAACTGGAAACACTTCTATGGAAGAAATGAAATGTATGCTCGTGATGGGGTGCATATATCGAGGGCTGGGGTTGTTGCTGTTGCGAACTCGTTGGAACCAGTGGTTAGAGGTGTTTGGGTTTAAACTGTTAGTAGATAGTGGTATGGGAATTGATTTGAAGGAAGGAGGTAATAAAAGTATGTGTTTGTGGGCGAAAAGAATTGGCAAAATGATCAGGGAAAGAAAAGGGCCTCAAAATAACAATTCACTTAGGGTATATTACACTAACAGTAGAAGTCTAAGAAATAAAATTAACGAATTAAATGCTCTTGTCTGCACAGAAAAAAAGAGATATTATTGCACTTGCCGAAACGTGGATGAATGTAGAAAATAGAGAACTATTAGCTGAATATCATATAAATGGATTTAAACTATTTCACACAGATATATTAGACGAGGAGGGGGAGTAGCCATATATATTAGGGGACAATTTGAAATGTAGTCTCAAAGAGGGAATCAAAACTGAGCCACACACAGAAACTATTTGGACAGAATTAAACGAAAAAGCAAATAATATTATAATAGGAGTTATATGTAGGCCACCAAATTTAGACAGAATGGAAGCAAAGCATCTATGGGATGAAATATCTAGAGCATCTAGATCTAACACTATTTATGTCATGGGTGACTTTAATTTTAGTGGAATAAACTGGGTGAACAAAACAGGGAATAGTGAAGCAGAAGATTTTCTAGAATTAATTGACGATTGCTTTCTTACGCAACACATTAAGGAACCAACGCGGGAAAATAATATTTTAGATTTAGGGAAACACAAATTAATGACATCGAAATAGGGAGTGAGCTAGGGAACAGTGATCACAAAGTAATCAGATTTAGCATAGAATGGAATAGACCAGTAGGAGAAAATTCTGTTAAAGTGCCAGATTTTCGAAAAGCTGATTTTAATAAGAAATTGTTTGGGTCAAATAGATTGGAAAGTCTTGGGTATGGGGTGTGGGCCGGTCTTGGAGCGAGACATGAACCCAGCGATAGGTGACGTAAAAGGGGATTGCGATGTGGATTTAATATATAACTTATTTAGGAATATTCTAAACAAAGCACAGGAACGTAGTATACCATACAAATTGAATAGATCGAATACTAATGACCCAAAGTGGATAACAAATAAATTAAAGAACCTTATAGGTAAAAAGAGAGCTTGGTACAAAAGGATTAAGAATGGGGAAGTCAGTTTAGAACAGGAATTCATACATCTGGTTAGAAATGTTAAAAAAGAGATTAGGAAAGCAAAAAGAAACTATGAAGTTCGCATAGCAGAGCAAGCAAAGTCAAATCCTGAAGGGTTTTTTCAGTTATATCAAACTAAGACTAGGGAAAGGATAGGTCCATTAAAATCTCAGACAGATCAAATAACGGATAATGACAAGGAGATGAGTAGTATTTTTAACAAATATGATATTTCTGTATTTACTAAAGAAGAACTTAACAATATGCCCTCAGCCGAACAAGTCTATGAGGGTGGGGATGGGGACAGGTTGACTAGTTTAGCAGTTACCAGGGATGATGTAATTAAACAGTTAGAAAAACTAAAACCAAACAAATCCCCAGGGCCGGATGAAGTGTTTACCAGGGTGCTTAAAGAATGCAAAGAGGAACTTTCCGAGCCACTGTCAACCATATTTAATAAATCAATAGAGTCAGGCAGAGTGCCAGAGTTTTGGAAAGTTGCTAATGTGATACCAGTTTTTAAGAAAGGAGATAGATCACTTGCGTCTAACTATCGACGAATTAGCCTAACATCTATTGTGGGAAAGTTACTCCAATGTATAATAGGAAATAAAATTCGTCTTCATCTTGAAAAACAAATTAATAATTGAGTCGCAACATGGTTTTATAAATGGCCATTCATGTGTAACAAATTTGTTATCTTTTTATTCTAGCATAGTTGAGGCAGTTGATAGTGGTAAGGATTGTGATGTGTACCTTGACTTTAGCAAAGCTTTTGATACAGTGCCACATGAAAGACTGATTAAAAAGAAAGAGTCTCATGGTATTGGGGGTGCTATATTAAGCTGGATTAGGGCATGGCTATACCAAAGGAAACAGAGTTAGTATAAATGGAGTCAAGTCAGAGTGGGAAAATGTTGTAAGTGGAGTGCCTCAAGGATCTGTCCTGGGACCTCTGTTGTTTATAATATATATTAATGATTTAGATTCAGGTTTGAGTAGCAACATTTGTAAATTTGCCGATGATACGAAAATCGGTAGGGAAATTAATTCGGAGGAGGACTCACTATCACTTCAAGTTGATCTAGATAGGGTTTTGAAATGGTCAAAGGATTGGCAGATGCAGTTTAATGCTGATAAATGTAAAGTTCTGAGGTTAGGTAATGATGATAGAGTTACAAGATACGAGCTAGATGGTGTTAAGATTGCGAAGACAGATTGCGAAAGGGATCTGGGAGTTATGATTAGTAAGAATTTAAAACAAAAGGATCAATGCATAAATGTTCGTAATTAGGCAAATCGGACACTTGGATTTATTAATCGAAGCGTTAGTAACAAGTCACCTGGTGTGGTTCTCAAGCTATATCTTGCTCTAGTTAGGCCCCATTTAGATTATGCAGTTCAGTTTTGGTCGCCATATTATAGAATGGATATAAATTCACTTGAACTTGTCCAGCGTAGGATGACTAAGTTAATTCCCCAAATTAGAAATCTTTCATACAAAGAAAGATTAACAAAGCTTAAGTTGCATTCACTGGAAAGGCGAAGAGTTAGGGGTGACGTGATAGAGGTTTACAAGTGGGTGAATGGACATAACAAAGGGGATATTAATAGGGTATTAAAAGTATCAACACAAGACAGAACACGAAACAATGGGTATAAATTGGATAAGTTTAGATTTAGGAAAGACTTGCGTAAATACTGGTTCAGTAACAGGGTTGTTGATTTGTGGAACCAATTGCCACGTAACATTGTGGAGGTGGGGTCCCTCGATTGTTTCAAGCGCGGGTTGGACATGTTTATGAGTGGGATTGGGTGGTTATAAATAGGAGCTGCCTCGTATGGGCCAATAGGCCTTCTGCAGTTACCTTTGTTCTTATGTAATTCATGTTCTAAACAGACTTCCCCATTCTTAATCCTTTTATACCACGCTCTCTTTTTACCTATAAGGTTCTTCAGATCCTTTGTTATCCACTTTGGATCATTAGTATTCGATCTATTCAATTTATATGGTAAACTACATTCATGGGCTTTGGTTAGAATATTTTTAAATAGGTTATATTTTGAATCCACATCGAAAACCCCTTTTACGTCACCTATCGTTGGGTTAACGTTTAGCTCCAATACCGGCCCACAACCCATACCCAACACTTTCCAATCTATTTGACCCAAAAAATTTCTTCGGCTATTGAAATCAGCTTTTCGAAAATCTGGCACTTTAACAGAATTTTCTCCTACAGATCTATTCCATTCTATGCTAAATCTGATTTCTTTATGATCACTGTTCCCTAGCTCACTCCCTATGTCCTTAACTTGTGTTTCCCTGTTAGTTAACACTAAATCTAAAATATTATTTCCCCGCGTTGGTTCCTTAATGTATTGTGTAAGAAAGCAATCGTCAATTAATTCTAGAAAATCTTCTGCTTCATTATTCCCTGTTTTGTTCAACCAGTTTATTCCACTAAAATTCAAGTCACCCATGACAAACACTGTTAGATCTAGATGCTCTAGATATTTCATCCCATAGATGCTTTGCTTTCATTCTAAGAACATAAGAACATAAGAACAAAGGTAACTGCAGAAGGCCTATTGGCCCATACGAGGCAGCTCCTATTCTATAACCACCCAATCCCACTCATATACTTGTCCAACCCGTGCTTGAAACAATCGAGGGACCCCACCTCCACAATGTTACGCGGCAATTGGTTCCACAAATCAACAACCCTCTTACTGAACCAGTATTTACCCAAGTCTTTCCTAAATCTAAACTTATCCAATTTATATCCATTGTTTCGTGTTCTGTCCTGTGTTGATACTTTTAATACCCTATTAATATCCCCCCGGTTATGTCCATTCATCCACTTGTAAACCTCTATCATGTCACCCCTAACTCTTCGCCTTTCCAGTGAATGCAACTTAAGCTTTGTTAATCTTTCTTCATATGAAAGATTTCTAATTTGGGGAATTAACTTAGTCATCCTATGCTGGACACGTTCAAGTGAATTTATATCCATTCTATAATATGGCGACCAAAACTGAACTGCATAATCTAAATGGGGCCTAACTAGAGCAAGATATAGCTTGAGAACCACACCAGGTGTCTTGTTACTAACGCTGCGATTAATAAATCCAAGTGTCCGATTTGCCTTATTACGAACATTTATGCATTGATCCTTTTGTTTTAAATTCTTACTAATCATAACTCCCAGATCCCTTTCGCAATCACAACACCATCTAGCTCGTATCTTGTAACTCTATCATCATTACCTAACCTCAGAACTTTACATTTATCAGCATTAAACTGCATCTGCCAATCCTTTGACCATTTCAAAACCCTATCTAGATCAACTTGAAGTGATAGTGAGTCCTCCGAATTAATTTCCCTACCGATTTTCGTATCATCGGCAAATTTGCAAATGTTGCTACTCAAACCTGAATCTAAATCATTTATATATATTATAAACAACAGAGGTCCCAGGACAGAGCCTTGAGGCACTCCACTTACAACATTTTCCCACTCTGACTTGATTCCATTTATACTAACTCTGTTTCCTTTGGTATAGCCATGCCCTAATCCAGCTTAATATAGCACCCCCAATACCATGAGACTATTTTTTTAATCAGTCTTTCATGTGGCACTGTATCAAAAGCTTTGCTAAAGTCAAGGTATACAACATCGCAATCCTTACCACTATCAACTGCCTCAACAATGCTAGAATAAAAAGATAACAAATTTGTTAAACATGAACGGCCATTTATAAAACCATGTTGCGACTCAATTATTAATTTATGTTTTTCAAGATGAAGACGAATTTTATTTGCTATTATAGATTCGAGTAACTTTCCCACAATAGACGTTAGGCTAATTGGTCGATAGTTAGACGCAAGTGATCTATCTCCTTTCTTAAAAACTGGTATCACATTAGCAACTTTCCAAAACTCTGGCACTCTGCCTGACTCTATTGATTTATTAAATATGGTTGACAGTGGGTCACAAAGCTCCTCTTTGCATTCTTTAAGCACCCTAGCAAACACTTCATCCGGCCCTGGGGATTTGTTTGGTTTGAGTTTTACTATTTGTTTAAGAACATCCTCCCTGGTAACTGCTAAACTCGTCAACCTGTCCTCGTCCCCACCCACATAGACTTGTTCGGCTGAAGGCATATTGTTAAGTTCCTCTTTAGTAAATACAGATACAAAATATTTATTAAAAATACTACTCATCTCTTCATCACTATCTGTTATTTGACCTGTCTCAGTTTTTAATGGACCTATCCTTTCCCTAGTCTTAGTACGATATAACTGAAAAAACCCTTTAGGATTTGTCTTTGCTTGCCCTGCTATGCGAACTTCATAGTTTCTTTTTGCTTTCCTTATCTCTTTTTTAACATTTCTAACCAGTTGTACGAATTCCTGTTCTAAAGTGACCTCCCCATTTTTAATCCTTTTGTACCAAGCTCTCTTTTTACCTATAAGGTTCTTCAAATTCTTTGTTATCCACTTTGGGTCATTAGTATACGATCTATTCAATTTGTATGGTATACTACGTTCCTGTGCTTTGTTTAGAATATTCTTAAATAAGTTATATATTGAATCCACATCGAAATCCCCATTTAAGTCACCTATCGCTGGGTTCATGTCTCGCTCCAAGACCGGCCCACACCCCATACCCAAGCCTTTCCAATCAATTTGACCCAAAAAATTTCTTAGGCTATTAAAATCAGCTTTTCGAAAATCTGGCACTTTAACAGAATTTTCTCCTACTGGTCTATTCCATTCTATGCTAAATCTGATTTCTTTGTGATCACTGCTCCCTAGCTCACTCCCTATTTCGATGTCATTAATTTGCGTTTCCCTGTTAGTTAACACTAAATCTAAAATATTATTTTCCCGTGTTGGTTCCTTAATGTGTTGCGTAAGAAAGCAATCGTCAATTAATTCTAGAAAATCTTCTGCTTCACTATTCCCTGTTTTGATCAACCAGTTTATTCCGCTAAAATTAAAGTCACCCATGACATAAATACTGTTAGATCTAGATGCTCTAGATATTTCATCCCATAGATGCTTTGCTTCCATTCTGTCTAAATTTGGTGGCCTATATATTACTCCTATTATAATATTATTAGCTTTTTCGTTTAATTCAATCCAAATAGTTTCTGTGTGTGGCTCTGTTTTGATTCCCTCTTTGAGACTACATTTCAAATTGTCCCTAACATATATGGCTACTCCACCTCCTCGTCTAATATATCTATCTGTGTGAAATAGTTTAAATCCATATATTTGATATTCAGCTAATAGTTCTCTATTTTCTACATTCATCCACGTTTCGGTAAGTGCAATAATATCTATTTTTTCTGTGCAGACAAGAGCATTTAATTCGTTAATTTTATTTCTTAGACTTCTACTGTTAGTGTAATATACCCTAAGTGAATTGTTATTTTGCGGACCTTCTCTTTCCCTGATCGTTTTGCCAATTCCTTTCTCCCACAAACACATACTTTTATTACCTCCTTCCTCCAAATCAATTCCCAAATCAAATCAATTCTGTCTCTCTCTCTGCCACTGTCGAGACGTTACTGATCTTTACGCTATGTTGTTGCTTTAGATTCGCTGCTGAGAACGATAAGTTCCAGTAGCATGGGCTATGGTGAGCCCGTAAGTGGAGGCTCTTTGGAGCCATTATCTGTATCAGTGGCTGATACTAGAGATGTGGCGATGGATGAGGGTCTTCTTGATGGTTTTCAGTTGGTGGGGGTTAGCGTAGACCTCTAGGTTTTCCGTTTTTTCTTTGCCTGCGACTTTGGCTGAGCAGTGCTGTTGTTAGAGTTTGGTGACGTGGCCTCCATGAGGAAGTCTTGAACCGTGTAGGTGTCGTATTTGTGATGCGGCGGTGGAGCTCCTACTATGATTTCCTCGTCTGAGGAGTCCGTAACCTCCGTAGTGGGCGTTTTTGTCTTTCGCCTCGCAGCCTTAGGTAGGTTTAGGTGTCGTTGATTGGTGTTTGTATCTATTTCAAGAGCGCTGGTGGTGCTGTTATCGTTTGTATACAGCACGTCTGCTAGCGCGGCTGCTGAGATAGTGGTGGTAGGAGTGTTGGGAACTGGAGAAGGAATTACCTCTGTGTCGCCCGGGTCATGGGCGGTTCTGGAGTCGGTGTTGAAGTTGACCGCATGGTCGTCCTGGTGGTAGTCTCCGGAGTGGTAGAGGAGGCAGTAAGATTTACGCTAGTGGCTATGATGTGGGCCAGGCCATTGTTTATGTATAATGCGTTTAGTTCACTGACAAAGCGCTGGTTGTCTGGTTCTGCAAGCCTTTCCGCTAGTTTAAGACGACCAGGGATAATGCCTGCACGTGATGCAGGGGGCTGTGAAGGAGCCTGTGGGACCTTGGGTATCCAATGAGAAGGCTGTGTCGCCTGCTGGGAGGAGCCACATGTTGGTAGGACCGGAAAGTCTTCTGGTCGACTAGTGAGAGCTAAGGTGGTGAGTTGAACGCTTGGGGCTCTGGTCGAGGAGGTAGACGAGTTGTTTCTTTTGGCTTCAACCTGGGCCTTGATGATTGCCTGTCTGCGGGGGCAGCGGTAGGAAATTGCGGGGTGATTGCCATCACAGAGCAAGCAGTGATGGATTGTTGCCTTGCATATGGAGTAGTAATGGTCCAGTGCGCACAGGCTGCACCTCTGGACAGGGTGCTGACACTTGTTGGTCGGGTGGGAGAGCTCGTAGCACCTAAAGCACTGCTGGATCTCATGGTATCGTTCCTTCTTTATTTGGTGGGGTGGTATTTTTAGGCCGAAGCAGTAGAATCCTTGTGTGGCAGCCTGGGTGGCCGCAGTGGTGGGTGGTGAACGTAATCTTCATTGATGTTTTGTCGGTGTTGCAGAACTCTAGGTTGAATACCGACAAGTTTGGATTTTCGTCCTCGATATTGTTTATGATATGATGTTGAGGTCGCTCAGCGATCCACCGGCTGGTCCTGCTGGTAACAACAGTTCTTCCGGCCAGGAACTGACGTGGGAAGTGAGGATGTAGGTAGTGCTCTTTGCAAAGAAAGGCATCGTTAGTGAGGAGTTTTTCTAGCTCCTCTTCACATGAAAAGTAGAGCACGATATCTTCACCTTCCTGACTAATGTCAGCGGGTTTGAGGCCAGTTACGTCCTTCAGGACCTTTAAAGTATTGCTTCTTCCGATAGCATGACCGTCAAGTGGAGTAGCTCTGACCTTAAGACGTTTGGGTCGCATTGTGACCACACTGCGCCTTGTGAGGTGTTGGCGGGAGATGTCTCTCCCGTCCTGCGCTTTACGCTAAGGGGGGGTGTCTATTACTACCACCGGCGCTCCTGCATGCTTCCCCCCCCCCCCCCCCCACACACACACAACTGCCACTCATCAATCACTGAGAGTGTATTTTTCCTTGGGAACGTGGAAAACATAAGTTATATTATCAGAGTAATCAATGTAACATTGTCCAGATTAAGGAGGGCTCCTGTCAATCTGTATATTCTGCGAAAGTTTAAAAAAAAATCATCGCCAATCAGACAGCCAACTCCTAAAAAAATCTAAATCCATAACAAGGGTTTTGTATCTCGTTGAGGGAAGAGTACCAGGGTCATAGCTATACATTCGCCAATCCTGCACATCATCCGCTGTTATTCTTTTAACATAACATGAAAACGTCTATTTCCTAGCTCCAAATAGAACTTTTTAAATGTAAAGTTAGCTTTAGAGCGTCTTCATTATAATAGTCACCAAATAATATTAGTGTGTTTTCTTCCACTCATTTCATCGTAGTTTGAGTTTTTGCTTTCCAAGAAACCGTTTTTTCAAAATATTCTATAAATCTCAACTCGGCAAAAATCAGAGGAACAATTTAACCATGAACAATCAATTGTCCCTGTCGCACCTTATTGTTGAGCTGTCCGACCGCGTCACCCTCACTCATCCCTCATTTGCTAGCCTTTAACTATGAGTAGTTCTCACATCAACTACTGGAATTAACTATGTCGAGCTGGGAGCTGGACACCAACAACGTGCCATTCAGTCTTAAAAGTTTTATTCTTTGTACAGATAAAATGAGGACACGTTCCCTACATCTTTTCATTTTTTACTTGGCATCAAGACAAAATGAAGCATTAGACCATTATCAAGGCAGAATAATGAAAAATATTTTACCACTGTCATGAGTTTGAACCCTGAGCTCACTGTGGTTATCAGCCTCATTACGGGGTTAGTCGTGCCCTCCAACATCCCCATCTTCCCTCATCTCGCCATTCAATCGAAAAATGTTATTTGATGTGTTTTATTCGTTGTACAGATGCAATGAGAGGACATGTTCCCTACATCTTTTCATTTTTACTTTGTATAAAGACAATGTGTACCTAATGCCGGTGCTACCACTACCGTCACATTTCAAACGCGTTGAGTAAGAATATAATATTTCTGGTTCATTTATAGACCAGGGCCTGGTCACACACACACTCATTAAGCACACACGATCATACCCTCTTACCATCGCCGCCACATCCGTTGCCACTCCCCTCTTGCTCCAAGAGTTCCCTCCCTCCCTCTTTGACGTCAAACGTGTAGGGACTCCCCCACCACAATTTCCCGCTAGCAACACCCACTCATTTCATCATAGTTTGAGTTTTTACTTCCAAATAACCGTAGTTTAAAAGATTTTCAACAACTGGATTAAACTATCTCGAGCCGGGGCTGGACAACATCAATACCAGTGTCCACCCTCTCCCTCTTTGGTTAGTCGGGTCCTTCACTGCTTCCACAAACGCGCCATTCTTATTATTTTACGTGTTTTGTTCGTTGTACAGATAAAACGAGAGGACTTGTTTCCCATATGTTTTCATTTTTTACTTGGTATAAAGAGAAAATGAAGCATTAGACCATTATCAAGGCAGAATAATGCAACATATTTACTACTATCGTGAGTTTGAACACGATATCAGCGTGGTTAACAGTCTCATTAATGGGTAGCCAAGCCCTCCCACGCCCCCTCCCCTCATTTTCAGCTTGATTTACGTGTTAAATAAAAATGTTACGAGGTTATCGGGTAGGCTGCTCCATGGGTTACTTTCGGGTAGGCTGCTCCATGGTTTACATTCGGTAGGCAGCTCCACGGAGGACTTTCAGGTAGACTATACTCACAACAGCACACGCTAACTGCATGAGGTGCACTAATCCTGCAATAGGCCTCCTCTAGGTGGTATCCCCATCAGTAGGACCGCATCAAAGGACCAGTCTATACTGGCTCGTTTAGGGGACAGTCATCTCTCATATCCCGCATCCCATCCACACCCCCCTCATCCACTTGCCATCTCATCCATTACCTATCAGTTTCTTAAGTCATATCCTCATCTTAGCTCTGAGTGTCTAATTTTCCTCGGGAAACTTGGAAAACATAAGTTATATAAGCAGAGAAATCCATGTAACATTGTCCAGATTAAGGAGGGCTAACATCAATCTGTTTATTCCGCGAAAAAAAAAACATCGTCGCCAATCAGACAGCCAGCACCTAAAACCTCAATCCAAGGAAAAACATTGTTGATGTATTTTTTTATTCAATGTAAACCTAAATACAACAGCTTTTCACTATGTAGGTCAAATTCATCAAATGAGGGGACATGTTCACCACATCCCCCTCATTTCTTTTACTTGGTATAAAAGCCAAAATATAGCAAGGTAAAACATTGTTGATATGTTTTACATCGAATAAAAAAAACATAAGAAAAAAAGGAACAATAGCAATTAGCTGATTAGTCAAAACATACAACAGATTCATTTAATTATCAGTTTTATACAATAGGAGGTCTTTTTAGTTTCAAACAAAATACTTCCACCATCCTACATCTATATTGAGTGAGAAGGTGAACTGTAACATATATTGTATCTCGTTTTAAAAGGGTTTGAATAAGAGGAGTCATGTTCCATAAAAATACTTTACATTAACTAATATCTATGAGCAGTAAGAGGGGGGGGGGTGTGATCACCACATACAAATTCCATGAAATACACTGTTAGCAAGGCAAAACAAAGACAAAATGTAGCAATACGCTATTAGATCGTCAAAACATAAAAGCCTGTTGTTGGGATTGAGTACTACATATGTTGGATGTAGCATGTTTGGAGCAGATGCTCTTTTGTTTATGATCTTGTTAATAATATTTCATGTACCTTATAATGTTTTGCTGTTGTTACTGGCGGAGAATAAAAACGATGTGGACGAAGATTGTTTGTCTGACCAAAACCATGACAATGGCGACGAGAATTAAACATCGCTGGCAGAGAGCCTGGGTACGAGACGTGGTGTGAGGATCAAGACAGTGCAGGGTACGTCGTGTGGACGAGTGGACGCTTCGCATATAACAGTGGAGTGTGCTACACCGTGGCCATGGCTACCATGTCAATCGAGCCGTTAAACACGGCCAAGATCTCGTTGGACCTGTGGCTCAGCCTGCTGGAAGCAAACTTTCAGTACCGGGAGATTAAGGAGGACGCCAACAAGAAAGCGGTACTCTTAGTTTCACTGGGTTCTGAAGCATATAGTGTTCTCGGAAATTTGTGTGCACCTGAGCTACCGCACACGAAGACCTATGTAGACTTGATTGCCCTGCTTAAACGTCAGTATGTGGTGAAACCATCATATCACAGGAGTTTGATGGATTTCCAGAAGAGGACGAAAAAGCAGCAGGAATCCGTATAGAATTTATTTGCGGAATTGAGGGCTTTGGCTAACCACTGCAACTTCGGAGCACAGTTGGATGGCAGGGTTAGGGACCAGTTGTTCATGGCAGTGGAAGAGAATTATTTCCCTAACCTGGTGGCAGAAAATTTGGATCTACAATCGATGACTTCATGGGCAGTGCTCGAGAAGATATTGAACCTGGAAAGGGCTTTTGGAAGCAAGACTTCTACTCAGGAAATTATGGTCGTACAGAGCCAGACCAGATGTACACACAGTGGATACAAGCACATAAGTAGCAAGTGCAAGTTTCGTGCATATATATGCAACTTTTGTAACAAGGAGGGACACTTGCAGAGAGTGTGTAGGGAATATCTGAACAGGAACAACAAGGCCTGGGAGAGGAGACGACCAGGGAATGCAGGAAGAAGAGGTAGTGGTACTGTGGTCAAGGCAGTAGAGGAAGGTAACCAGTCTGAAGAAGCTGCAGGTGAGGAAAACCGACTATATTCAGTGAAAGAAAAGGTATGTTCAGTGAAGTCACAAGTAAGTAAGTAATTATCAAAAGAAGGTACCAAACCGGGAAGGCTATGTAGCACCATCAAATACGCAAAATAATCAGAGGGCGCTAAATATCACCAAGGATGCCAATACGAGAACAAAAACGCATAAGGCGAACGATATCAAAAGTATCCGAGTCACCAAGAATTCTATCGAGGGACAGGTGACCGCGAGGGGCGGTCGGAAAGCAAGACACACGCTCGTCCTGGAAGTCAGGACATTCAAGAAGGACATGCACGACCGTAAGAGGGACAATGCAACTAGGACAATAAGGAGCCGGGCGGCGCTCCATCAAGTGACCATGGGTTAAGCGAGTATGGCCAATACGCAACCTCGCCAGAGCTGTTTCCCACCGCCGGTTACGGTGGAAGGAGGACGGCCACGAGGAAACACAACATTTAAGAGTACGTAGCTTGTTACCAGTAACAGACAACCAAGAAGCCTGCCAACGGGTAAGGACTGAGGAATGGATAACCGGGTAAAAGTCGGAATACGGAATGCCTTTACGAGAGATGGGACAAGAGCGGACAGCTTCCTTAGCGGCAGCATCCGCACGCTCATTTAAAGACACGCCAATATGGCTGGGAACCCAACAAAACTCAACCGACTTAAATTTACTGTGAACGAGAAACAGCCAATGCTAGATCTCGACAACTACTGGATGAACTGGATTAAAGCACCCGAGAGCCATGAGGGCACTACGAGAGTCAACAACAACCACAAAGGAAGACTGACAACGAGAAAGCAGGAGACGAAGAGCATAGAGAATAGCATAAAGTTCCGCTGTAAAGATGCTAGTCTCCGGAGGCAAGCGACACATATAAGTGCGATCAGGAAAAACAACAGAGTAGCCAACACCGTCCGCTGACTTAGACCCATCGGTGAAGACAGAAACGGAGCGGGAGTGAGAAGAAAAGTGCTCAAGGAAAAGGCGTTTTAGAACCGTAGGAGGGGTAAAAGCTTCAGTGATACGAGTCAAGGATGTACAAAACCGCGGAAGAGGGACCCTCCACGGGGGCAAAGAAGGAACAACACGAGGAGAAACATCAGAAATACGAACGGAAAGAGAATCCTGTAGGCGAGATAACCGGACAGAAAGAGGGAGGTGGTGAACAGGAACAGGAACCGCAGGAGGGGTAAAAGTTAAAGCACGACAGAGGCGAGAGGAAGGATGTTGCAAGGACCGCGCAAGATAGCGAAGACAGTAGCGATCACGGCGGTCCTGGAGAGACAGGAAGCCAGTGTCAACATACAAGCTAAGGACGGGAGTCGAACGAAAGGCACCAGAACTGAGGCGCAACCCAGTATGGTGCAAAGCATCAAGACGGCGAAGAGTAGAAGGAGAAGCAGACGAGTAAGCAGGGCAACCATAATCGAGCTTAGACAGGACGAGAGAGGAATGTAAAGCAAGGAGAGTGCGCCTATCTGCCCCCCAAGAAGTATGGGACAAGACCCGAAGGAGGGTAAGGGCCTTAGAGCACTCAACACGGAGGTAAGAGATATGGGGAGACCAAGACAAACGAGTGTCAAGGAATAACCCCAAAAGCTTCGCAGAATCTTTGTATTCAAGGGGATGACCATAAAGTGACAAAGAGGGACGAAGAACAACCCGTTTCCGCGTAAAAGTCATGGCACAAGTCTTAGAAGTAGAGAACTTGAAGCCATGACCTGTGGCCCAAGACGACACGGCATCAATTGCAAGTTGAAGCCGGCGTTGAAGGAGAGGCGAATCATCACCCTGACAACAAAGGGTAAGATCATCGACATAGAGAGCGGAGAAGACACCAGAAGGAAGAGAGGAAAGAAGACCATTGAGGGCAACCAGAAAGAGAGTAGTGCTCAGAACACTACCCTGGGGCACACCTTCGTATTGCTGAAAAGAGGGAGAGAGAGCGGTACCAAGGCGCACCCGAAAGGAACGACGAGAGAGGAAGCTGCGGAGAAAGAGAGGGAGATGACCACGAAGGCCAAAAGAATGAAGTTGAGATAGGATATGATAACGCCAAGTGGTGTCGTAAGCCTTTTCTAGGTCAAAAAGGACGGCAACAACGGAGGTCTTCGCAGCAAAAGCAGTACGAATATAGACCTCCAAGTTCACCAGGACATCTGTCGTGCTGCGGCACTTGCGGAAACCAAATTGAGAAGGGGAGAGGAGGTGATGGTGTTCCAGGAACCACATCAGACGAACGTTAACCATACGTTCAAAGAGTTTGCAGACACAACTTGTGAGAGCAATAGGGCGAAAGTCCTTAGGGGAAGTACCCAGAGACCCCGGTTTGCGAACAGGGAGGACAACGGCATCGAGCCAGTCCTCAGGGACTGACGACGACTCCCAGATCCGATTATACAGACTCAGTAAATACTGAGACGTGCTCGGAGGGAGATGGCGAAGCATCTCATAATGAATACCATCGGAGCCCGCCGCCGTAGAACCGCAGAGGGCCAGGGCAGAACGAAGTTCAGAGAGAGAGAAGGGTTCATTATAGGGAAGCTGAAGATGAGTGCAGAAATCTAAAGGACGAGACTCAAGGACAGGTTTACGAAGAAGGAAAGATTGGGGAAGATGAAGATCAGAGCTAACAGAAGAAAAGTGGGAACCCAGTTCGGAAGCGACCTGCAACGGGTCCGCCACAAGAGTATCATGGAGGTGAATGACCGGTGAAACATCGGGAACGAACTTACCCGCTATCTTACGGATACGCTTCCAGATCTGGGCCAGAGGGGTTTCGGACGTAATTGTCGAGACATAAGATGCCCAACATTCACGTTTAGCCGTACGGATGGCCCTACGGGCCACCGCACTCGCTTTCCGAAAGAAAAGAAAAGAATCGGTCGTCTGCCTACGGCGGTGCTTCTTCCAGGCTGCACGCTTACAGCGGACAGCCCGAGCACAGTCCGCATTCCACCAGGGAACGCACTTCCGTGGACCCCGAGAGGAAGAGCGAGGAATAGAGCGGAGGGCAGCGTCGAAGACAGTGTCATGAAAAAGGAGGAGAGCGCGAGAGAGGGGCAGAAGGGAGAGGTCAGAGAGAGTAGCACTGAGGGAAAATAGGGTCCAGTCCGCCTTAGCAAACTGCCACCTAGGGAAAGAGAGGGAAGGGCGAAAAGAGAAAAAGGAAACAAGGATGGGGAAATGATCACTTCCATGGAGGTCATCAAGAACCTGCCACGTGAAACCTAAGTAAAGAGAAGAAGAGCAGAGAGAAAGATCAAGACAAGAAAGGGTGCGAGTTCGAGAGTCCAAATGAGTGGGCTCACCAGAATTCAGAAGAGACAGGGAAGAAGAGAGGAGAAACGGCTCAAGGAGGCGACCCCGGGTATTCGTCAGAACGTAACCCCAAAGAGAATGACGACAATTGAAGTCACCCAGCAGGAGCACAGGCTCCGGCATGGAGTCTAGGAGGTGTTTCAAATCAGGAAGAGAGAGCGGGACACTCGGGGGGAGATAAATGGAACAAACTGTGTACCATTTCCCCACAAAGATACGAGCAGCAGAACAATGGAGAGGCGAAGGAAAAAGTAAAGGAACAAAGGGAACATCAGCCCGAATCAAGAGAGCAGAAGAATTAGAAGCCCCAGCAATGGCTGGGGGGGGGGGAGAGAAAGGAATAGCCACGAAAACGACCAGGACGAGTACCAAGCATTGGCTCCTGGAGACAGACACAAAGGGGCGAAAACCGCGAAACCAGAAGTTGGAGTTCGAGGAAATTGGCGTAATAACCTCGAACGTTCCATTGAAGAATGGACAACGACGAGAAGAGAAAGGACAAAAACAGAGAACAAGGAAGAAACAAAGGCGAAAGACCAACAGAGCACGTTAAAGAATATCAGGGTCGGGATCAGGGTCAGCAAAGTCAGGGTTAGGGGGCATGGGTAAACTGAGCAAAGACGGAGGGAAGGAAACGGGAGAACAGATCAGAGGTGGGCGGGCAGGGTCCGGAGGAGGAGGAGGAGACAACGGAGAGGAGCAGTCAAGGACAGCAGCAGGAAGAGGGGGAGTAGAAAGAGAGGAGCGCACCCCAGCAAGAGCAGCAACCGAAAGGGAAGCAGGGGCCAAAGAAACCTCCATAGCAGGAACAGGGGGGCGCAATCACTGAAACGGGAGGGGAAGGAGCAACAGAGCCAGAAGGAGGAGCTGAGGAAGAAAGCGAAGCCTTCTTACCCGCCGGGGAAGAGGAAGGAGAGGAGCCAGGCTTACGCTTCTGACTTAAAGAGACCAGTGTCCCAGCAACTACGTACCGGGCAACGGATTCCAGTGTCTCAACAGGAGAAGCCGAACGAGAGCACACACGACGGCCGTTAGGAGAGCGATGGACATCCGCCCGCACCGACAGGCGGCGGGGAGAGCCGATAGATGGAGGAAGAGGATGGGAAGGAGGATCGGAGGGGGACGAGGAAGAAGACACAGAAGACACGACAGACCGGGTAGAAGGAAGGGGAACCCCAGACAGAGGACCAGGAGGAGGATCCTTCGGGAGAGAACCCAAAGGGACAGAGGAGGGGGCAGTGGGCGCATCAGGGTCCAAGGCCCGGAAACGGTTGTGAGTCTGAGGAAGGCGGGAAGGACGAGGAGAGGAAGAGCGCAACACGCGAGCATAAGAGATATTAGCATAAGGCGGGAGCCGGCGAACCTGGCGCCTCGCCTCAGGAAAAGATAAACGCTCCCGGTGCTTCAAGTTGAGGACGGCTGCCTCAAGCTTGTAATGGACACACGCACGGGAGAAGGTAGGATGGGCCTCACCGCAGTTGAGGCAACGAGCCTGGGGAGAAGCGCACTCCGACTTAGAGTGACCTTCGCCACCACACAAAGGACAGAGAGAGACAGTCCCGGAGCAGCGGAGGGCACCATGCCCAAACCTCCAGCACTTGTTGCAGAGCCGAGGAGAAGGAATGTACTCCTGGACAGAGCACCTGGCACCAGCAAGAATGACAGAGGGTGGAAGGGTCCTACCATCAAAGGTAATCTTCACAACCCGGAGGGGTTGACGGCGACTACCACGAGGGGGACGAGTAAACGTGTCCACCTGGAGAATAGAATGGCCCTGGGCAGCGAGGATATGTCGAATATCGTCGTGGCAGTCGCGCAGGTCCCGAACACCGGTCGCAACATGGGGCGGGAGCAAAATAGTGCCAACACTGGCATTCAACTGAACGTTCTTCGAGACCCGAACGGGAGTCTCGCCAAGGCAGGATAAGGCAGCCAAGCGGGAAGCAGCATCCTGAGAAGGAGCAGCAACGACACGTGTACCGAGACGAGTGGGGTTGAAAGTAATGGAGGCATCCACGGAATCAATGAGATGTCGATGGAGGGAGAAATCGTCAGGAGGCGCAGAATCAAGAGGGAGGAGATCAAAATATTTGGCCCACGAAGCGGGACCAAACAAGGCTTGATAGGTAGCAGAACTGGAAGGAATCGAGCGAGGGCGGCCGTGACGAGGACGGCGGTGAGAACCCCCAGAGAGAGAGGGGTTAAAAGGCGCAGTAGTTACAACTAGAGAAGGAGCCACGCCAGGGGACGAGGTAGTCACCACTGGGGGCTTGGGGCTCGACCCAACCACAGAGGAGGGAGGGGAGCCAGAGGAAGGAGTCAGAGAGGCCAAAGGAGGAGCAAGGTCGGGGCCCAATGCAGCGGAGGCTACAGAGCCCGGTCTTCCAATACGGACCGACTCGGGGGCTTGGTCGCTCACCCCACGAGCCTGAGAAGGTAAACCAGAAGAAGCCGAAGCAGGGGTAATCATCTTGACGAAAGAAAGAATTCACTCACGAATGTGCCCCCACACCCACCATGGAGCCACAATTAGAGGCAGGACACCCAACAAGAAGCTATCGCCGATCTTGTCGGGGCCTCCTAGGGGTGCGTCGCGAGTATACGCCCCACAAACGCCACCTTAAGAAACCGACAGTCCGTCGAGATCGGGTTCAGTGACGAAGTGGGGATTGACAATAAAAGGTTCCCCTCGCTCTCGACGTCGGGTACTGCAGTTCTACGGGTGCATGAGTATGCCTCCTCAAGCACCCGGGCGTCAAAATAGAAGAAGTCCAAGGGAAGAACCAGAACGAGCAAAAGGTCGGTAGGAAACGGCAAGCAGATAGGAGAAGAGGGGGGAGAAAAACGAAACAGAAGGAAAAGGAAAAGATGCCCAGCAGAATTGGAGAGGACGGCAGCAGGAGCACAAGGCTAGAAAAGGACAGAGGACTGTCCCAAGGAGCATCACACTCCGGCAGCCGCCCACTAAGCCCCCACACGGCGACAACGAGCTGAGCGGGGAGGGGGAGTGAAGTCACAAGTGGTGAATTTTGTAATTAATGGGAAGTTAGTTCCCTTGGAACTGGACACTGGTGCTGCAGTGTCAACATTGTCTAGAGATTGGGCAGATACCTTGCAATTGAATGAAAAACCAGGTAAAAAATCTTTAAGTGCTTATGATAATGTACCGATTAAGGTCTATGGCAAGGTGTCGGCAAAAGTAGGTTATAATGGAAAAGAAATTGTCCAGGATTTTTATGTAGTGGATTCACATAATCCTAGCCTATGTGGTAAGGATCTCATGGAAAAAGTGGAAATTTTCTTGGCGGGCCTAGATGAATTGTCAATAGTTAAAACAATTAAAAGTGCCGAACAAATGTTAGACAAATATTCAGTGGAGGCAGATAAGCCAATTAATAGCATGGTGGCAAAAATTCACCTGAAAAGTGGGGCTTCACCTAAATTTTTCAAGGCAAGAACAGTGCCGTTTCATTGCAAGCAATTGGTAGAATCAGCCCTGGAAAAGCATGTGGCAGAAGGCATCTTAGAGCCAATTACACATAGTGAGTGGGCAGCCCCAATTGTACCAGTGTTGAAGGCAGATCGGAAATCCTTGAGAATCTGTGCAGACTTCAAAGAACTGAACAACCGCATACACTGTGAGAAGTACCCTTTACCTAAGATAGATGAGTTGTTGTCAGTGGTCTGCAAGGGAGCAATTTTTTCTAAGATTGACCTGAAAGATGCTTACTTGCAAATTCCTGTAGAGGAGGAGAGCCAGAAATTGTTAGTGATTAATACCCACAAGGGGTTATTTAAGTATAAAAGACTTCCTTTTGGACTCTCCTCGTCTCCAGCAATTTTTCAGAGATTCATGTCCCAGTTGTTAGTTAACATTGAAGGTGTGGCTATTTTTTTAGATGACATTATTGTATGTGGGGAGAATGAGGAAGTGCATGATGCTAGATTAGAACAAGTTTTGAATCTTTTGCAAAAGCACAATGTGAAGATTAATAAGGGAAAAACAACGTGGAAGACCAAGGCCATTGAATATCTGGGGTACCATATTTCAGGTAAGGGCTTTACTCCTTCTCACAAAAATGTAGCTGCTATAATAGATGCCCCAGCCCCAACATCAGTTGGGGAAGTACAGTCTTTTGTTGGGATGGTAACATATTTTTGTAAGTTCGTGAAGAACTTTTCAACAAAATTAACACCCTTGTATGAATTGTTGAAAAAAGGGGCTAGATTTATGTGGGCAGCAAGAGAGGAAAATGCATTCAGGAATATTAAGCAGGAATTGATCAATTCTCCAGTGCTCACTAATTTTACAGGTAGACTCCCGTTAAAACTGGAGGTAGATGCTTTCCCAGTAGGAGTGGGCTGTGTATTATTACAGGAAGTAGATGGTCAGGATAAAGTAGTATATTTTGCTAGCAAGAAATTATCTTTTGCGAAACAGAATTATTCTCAATTAGATAAAGAAGCCTTAGCTTTGGTATATGCTGTAAAAAAAACTGAGGTATTTTCTGCTGGGGAGGAAATTTCTTGCTAGAACAGATCATAAACCTCTGCTAGGATTGTTTGACAGAGGTAAGCAGATTCCAGTTAATACCAATGCTAGAATTCAAAGATGGGCATTACTACTCTCTCAGTTTGAGTATGATTTAGAGTTTAAGCCATGCAAGGATAATGTAGTAGCTGATGCATTAAGTAGATTGCCGGTGACAGAAGAATTAAATTCCAGTATTCCAGTGGAGTATGTTAACCTGGTGGAATCTATGTCTTTTGAGGATATTTCATTACAGACTATTAGGAAGGCAACTGGTAGAGATCCTAAATTAAGTCTGTTGGTGAAAAATGTCAAATATGGTTGGAATGATAATTTGTTATTGTCAGAGTATGCTGCAGTGAAGGCTGACCTTAGTATTCACCAGGATGTACTCTTGTATAGGAATGGAGCGGTGGTGCCTGGGGAACTGAGATGTAAGATTTTGGAACAGCTGCATGTAGGCCATAATGGCATAAATGCTATGAAAGCAGAAGCTAGAAGTTGGGTTTGGTGGCCAAAAATAGACCAGGATATTGCCGAGGTAACCAAAAATTGTCATATTTGCTTTAAGAATTATCAGAAACCCCAGGCCCCAGTACTTTCTTGGCCATGCACTGGAAAACCCTGGTCTAGACTTCATGTAGATTATGCGGGACCTATGGATAATAAATATTACCTAGTGGTGGTGGATTCATACACCAAATTTCTGGATGTGCATGTGTGTAATTCCACCACATCATCTGTAACTTGTGAATTACTAAGGAAAACATTTTGTAATTTTGGTTTGCCAGACATAATTGTTTCAGACAATGCTCCTTATTTTGTTTCTGGAAATGGAGGATTTTTTCGGAAAAATGGTATTAAACATGTAACACCTGCCCCCTATAATCTTTCTTCAAATGGTCTAGCAGAGAGAGCAGCGAGATCCTTGAAAGAAGGGTTAAAGCGGTTTACGGAAGGTACTATTAATACAAGGCTTTGTAGATTTTTATATAATCAAAGGAAAACTGTTCATTCTACTACTGGTAAATCTCCTGAATTACTGTTTAATAGACACTTTAAAGTGCACATGGAAGCAGTAAAGACAGATCCCAATAAAGAGAAATCGGTAACTAGCTTGGCCAGTCAGTGGAATTGTTGTTTAATGAGGGGGATGCAGTATATGCAAGGAATTTTGGAAGCGGAAAGCCCTGGGTGGAAGGGAAAATTAGGGAGGTCCTGGGCCGCAGGAACTTCACTGTGCAAGTGCAGAGTTTTGGGAACATTAATTGGAAAAGGCATGCCGATCAGCTCATGCCAAGGTTCACAGGGAATTTTGAAGACCCTTCAGGTGGGGGTGGGGCAACTAGTGATATCCATCCTTATAATGAAGGGATAGCAGCACCTGCAGGAGTCCGGGAGGCAGAGCAAGGGGCAGTAGAGGGTAATGGGGATACAGTTAACCCTATGGACTCTACAAGGAGTAATTCAGAAGAATGTTTCCCAGAAGTAACAGGTCAGGACTCCCAGTTGAGAAAATCAGGAAGAGTCATACGACCGCCTGATAGACTTAACCTGTAGGGATATAGTTTATTTAAAAGGGGAGGAATGTTGGGATTGAGTACTACAGATGTTGGAGGTAGCATGTTTGGAGCAGATGCTCTTTTGTTTATGATCTTGTTAACATCATAAGGTACATGAAATATTATTTTGTTGTTACTGGCGGAGAATAAAAACGATGTGGACGAAGATTGTTTGTCTGACCAAAACCATAACACCTGTAAAATATTTTATTATATGTTTTGAATATCTAATAGCGTATTGCTACATTTGTCTATATATTGCTTTGCCTTGCTAAAAGTGTAATGCCGCATTTTTGTCTGGCTCACTTAGCACAAGTGAAGAAAAAAAAGTGTTGAAAAATTTGAAATAGATGAAAGCCTGTGAAATATTACGTTATATCTATTTCAAATTTTTCAACGTTCTCTCTTCACTTGGGCTAAGTGAGCCAGACAAAAATGCAGCATTACACTATTAGCACGGCAAGACAACACACAAAAGACAAATGTAGCAATATGCTATTTTTTCTTCCAGCGAACAAGGTTCCTTTAAGCAGTTCAACACTTCAAACAATTTTTCCGTTTCATAACGTTGCTAACTTTTACCAGTCACCTGGCAGCATCCTTTCATCGTTCCTTAACTAAAATTATTCTTCAATTAGGTGAAAATAGTCAAATTTACATTTGTTAAACGGTCGTAAGTTCAGTAAGCTTCATTCGACTTTTAAAATACTCAAGTACTGCATTGTTACATCATTTTTCTACCCTTTGTGTTAAATAAACAGTCTTTGCATTTCCTATCAATTCCTTTAAGAAACTGGTATGTGACGATAAGGCCTCCAGATTTTTTATTTGTATTTTATGACTTATATTCATCACCCCATCTCATTATTTCTGGATCTCCACTTTTTATACAGACAGACCAGGCTTTCATTCATTTCTACCGTATGAGTGTAGATTTAGTTTTTCACATTTCATATTGCGTATGTAGATTTAGTTTTTAACAAAGGTGTACCACTAGTCCACGAACTAGTGAACTAGTCGTGACAAGATTTTTCAGTGTGTACCGTTTTAAGACAGTTCACAGTGAATTATTACGGTCGTGGTTATGTTTTATGAATATCATTGCTTCTTATTTTTACCAATTTCATTGCGTCATACTTTTCAGTCTTATATTCTTTTTCAAATAAAGTTTACTTACCGTTTCCATCAGCATCGCTTCACAAAACATATATATTAATCAGCTTTCAAATTCTTTACAACTGCAGTTTAGTTTCTTTTCAATATCATGGCTTTTGTTGTTTCCCCTTTCAGTATCTAGTTAAAGACTTTGTATTAACAATGTTATTACTGTTTGCCAACAAATTATTTTTTAGTTAAATTATTTCGTGCACAACTCAAACGTACCCCTTATTGATTACCACGGGTGTGTGTATCATAAGTCCTCTTTCTCAAAAACATATTTATACTTGAACACTACCCTCTCAACTTTTTATGTTCATCATAGCTTTAGACACACAAACACACACACACACACAGTGTCGGGACAATATCCGCGACGGAATTCAACCTCCCAGCGACACTAGTCATGGCTAAGAGATCAGAATTAATGTTCATTGACCCTCCACATTACCAGAGAACATGAGGCTCATAAATATGCACGGTAAACCTGCTTAAACTCAAGTAAAAAAAAAACTTTACTTTTAGATATTGTAAACTCACAATATCCATTTTTTTCTGTGCAGACAAGAGCATTTAAATCATTTATTGTTTCTTAGACTTCTACTGTTAGTGTAATATACCCTGAGTGCATTGTTATTTTGAGGCCCTTAAAACAACTTGTAATAAAGTTGTTACATCTTGGCTTAACGTGTTTATGACGTATTAGAACGTTGTTACAACTTGCTATATTGGTTGTTATAACTGGTTAGGTGGTGTTAAAACTTGTTCCAACGTTGTACCAACGTCGTAGTTTCGGTGTGTGTTTAGCGGGATTCTCTTTCCCTGATAATTTTCCCCACAAACACGTACGTTTATTACCTCATTTCTCCATATCAATTCCCATACCACTATCTACAAACAGTTTAAACCCACACAAACGGCTTAAACTACTGGTTCCAACGAGTTACCAACAACAACCACCCCAGCGCTCGATAGATGCACTCCATCCCGAGCATGCATTTCCTTTCTTTCATAGAAGTGTTCCTAGTTATCTATGAAAGATATTGCATTTGATTTGCAATATTTTTTTTTCTTTTTTATTTATAAAACAAAAACATGCCAAGGAAAAGCATTACAACATTAAGGCACCGAAGCACCAAAAGAAAAACCTTACACCAGCACACACCACCCAACAACATAACACCAATTGACAGGCAAGCAACACAGAACAAATACAGTACAGATGACACCAAAAGCTGAACATACGTGAACAATAAAAACACAGTTGACAATTTACATAGTGCAAAACGTAAATGAGAATCCATGAAACAAGCAAAATACATTAGAAAATACAATAATAAACTGCACAACCCAGACGAGGGGCGCCAAGTTACATACATTAAAAACCACACTATGGCGAAAAATAAACATTCATAAGCAAAGGTACAAAGTAAAAATTTTTAATGGACACCCAACCCACTGAACATCCGGCACAAACAGTACAGAAACACGTGATCGTTCGACCGGAACACACAGGAACCGTGAAACAATCGGCAACCACAACGCAGACAAAAAAAATACCGGAACACGCAGGACCCGGAAAAAAAGAAACGCACCAGAATCTCACACACAGAACACCATTAGAAACACAACACAGAAGATAACAGGTTAACACACACAGAAAACACATTACAGTATGAACAAAACACAAAATGTACACAAAGGTCTAAACTAGGCAAACAAAACAACGACATTGCAGACAATACAATAAGTTATAATCGTTCCGGGAGCATATAATACAAGCACAAAACTAAGCATATTTATCGGGAAACTCCCTCTTCGGAAACCGCAAGCAGTACGCCTCCCAAACGAGCTGACATCATCAGACACCGGTCTACCAGGCGACGCACAAGGCTGAGGCATCAGCTCCAGCACACCATAAACAAAACACTTCACCCTCGGCACCCAAATAGTATAGGGGCACCACGGCGCTGGATACACCCAGCAATCCACAGTAAGTTCCAAAGTCTGCGACGCATCAAGCGGGACTCCATTGGCCTATACCACAAGGAGGGGTGCAGCACGAGGGGTACGAGCACCAGGGGACGGACAAGGGTAGCCACAGAGGTCTGTACTGATAGTTACACGGTTCTTCAGTCCAGGGGGAACCACAGGGAATGCACATTTACCAGGGCTCCTACCACCGGGCACAGGATCAGAGGTCTCCCGGCGCACAGTTTTCGTGAGGACCACCACGAGATGACCCATCACCGCGGTCGTCCTCTCACAAGGGGTATCATCCACAACCAAGACATCCTCACGCTCGAGCAAGGTAGGAAAATCCGCTTCATGAAACACATTTACCCGATCATACATCCGAGAGCCGCAAGCAGCAGCCAAATGGCCAACGTGGCCACATTTAAAACACGTCCGAGTCTGCCCACGGTAGGAGAAGCAGACCGTAAAGCCAGCAAGCGCGAGAGATGAAGGCACATTCTCATGAATCTTAGCTGTTCTGTAACCATTACCGAGTCCCTTGACGTCCCTGGTTGTGTATTTACAGATAAAAATAGAGCCCACACGCCCATACCTGGCAAGAGCCCGACGGAGAAGATCCTCAGACATTTCAAACGGCGCATTCTTAATAGACCCGTATGTGTACTCCACACTCAAATTCGTCAGTCACAGAGCCAAAACCGTTGCTCTGCCCCACCACCTTGGCCTCATACTGGTCGAGAAATCTCCGGAACAAGCCACTCTCGGAAAACTTCACAACTACTCTGTCGTCACGAACAACCTGTAGACTGACGAGATCTTCCACTTTCACACCCATAACTGCAAACAGAGTGTTGCTGACGACACCAATATCCACCAGACAGGTAAAAATCAGCCCAGCCGAGTCCTTCCTCCATAGTGGAGGCACGTAAGTCCCCATACTCGACTGAAAAACAGTCACCCTGCAGTGGCAAACAACTACCCGTCAGGGCAACCAACAAGCACCCAATGTAAACACCAGCAGGGAGACCAGGGGAACGTCCGACCCGGCTGGTGGTTGCCACCACACTCCCTCCCAGTCGGTAACTGACACCAAGTGCTCTCGACAACCATTCATTTCCAACTCCCTTTCTTGGAAGAATGACATATGATCGGGGTTCCTCTCTTGCTCCTATGGCTGTCTTAAACCTCTATAATTTTCTCACTCCTAACGCGTCCAACATCATTTCCACCTGCACTAATACAAATAATGGGTTTGTTCCCATTTCCAGCCATAATATTCATGTTGCCAACAATATCACCAATTCCAGCTCTCGGATAGCAAACTCTTAACCTGTTCCCCCTATCAATGGCACAAAAAGTTCTATTCAAATACCTCAACTGCGAATCTCCCACAACCAAAATTCTCTTAAGTACTTCCTTTACTTTCTGAGCACTTTGAGGGACCTGCGCTTCGTTGCTCTTCATTGCTTTCCCTTTCGAACGAACTGCAGGCTCACCACAGCACACTGTGGTGAGTGCTGTGGTGAATCTGAATTCATACAACTGGTTAGAAATGTTAAAGAGATACGGAGGGCAAAAAAACTAACTGATGTTCGTATAGCAGGGCAAGCAAAGGCAAATCTTAAAGTTTTTTTTTCAGTTATATCGAACAAAGGTTAGGGAAAGGATAGGTCCATTAAAAACCGTGACAGGTCAGATAACAGATAATGACGAAGAGATGAGTAGTTTTTTTAATAAATATTCTATCTCCGTATTTACTTAAAAACAATTTAACTATGCCTTCAGCCCAACAAGTCCTCGTCCCCATGTTGGTGGGGACGAGGAAAGATTGACTAGCTAAAGTTACGAGGGATGATGCTATTAAACAAGAAGTGAAACTCAATGCAAACAAATTCCTAGGGTCGGACGAAGTGTTTGCCTGGGTGCTTAAAGAATGTAAAGAGGAGCTTTACGATCCATTGTGTACCATATTTAATAAATCATTAGAGCCAGGCAGAGTGCAGAGACGTGAAAGGTTGCTAATATGGTACCAATTTTTAAGAAAGGATATAATTCACTGGCTTCAAACTATCGGCCAATTAGCCTAACGTCTATTGTGGGAAAGTTACTTAAATTGATAATTGCAAATACAATGTCTTCATCTTTAAAAACATAAATTAATAAATGATACAAACATGGTTTTACAAATGGCCGTTCATGTTTAACAAATTTGCTATAATTTTATTCCAGCATAGTTGAGGCAGTTGATAGTGGTAAGGTTTTTGATGTTTTGTACCTTGACTTTTGCAAAGCTTTTGATACAGTACCACATATAGACTGAATAAAGAGAGGCTCATGGTATTGAGGGGTGCTATACTAAGTTGGATTGGGGCATTGCTATATCAAAGGAAACAGTATAAATGGGGTTAAATCAGACTGGGAAAATCTTTTAAGTGGAGTGCCTCTAGGCTCTGTCCTGGGACCTCTGTTATTCATAATATATATAAATGATTTAAATTCAGGTTTGAGCAACAACATTTGCAAATTTGCCGATAATAAAAAAATCCAAGGGGAAATAAACACGGAAAGAGACTCGCTGTCACTTCAAGGTGATCTAAACAGGATTTTGAAATGATCAGAAGATTGGAAGAAGCAGTATAATGCTGGCAAAATTTTTGAGGCTAGGTAATGATGATAGAGTTACAAGATACGAGCTTGATGGTGTTGAGATTGCCAAGTCTGATTGTGAAAGGGATCCTGGGAGTTATTATTAGTAAGAATTAAAACGAAAATATCAATGCATAAATGTTCGTAATAAGGCAAATAGGACATTAGGATTTATTAATCAAAGCGTCAGTAATAAGAATAAAGTAAACTGCAGAAGGCCGATTGGCCCCATTCGAGGCCGCTCCTATTTATTACCACAGAATCCCACTCATATACATGTCCAACCAACGTTCGAAACGATCAAGGGACCCCACCATCATGCCATGTGGCAGCTGGTTCCACAAATCAAAAACCCTGTTAGAGAACCAGTATTTACCCAGGTCTTTCCGAAATCGAAACTTACCCAATTTATACCTGGATAAGTTTAGATTTCGTTTCGTATTCTGTCTTAAGTTGATACTTTTAATACCCTATTAATATCCCCTTTGTTATGTCCATTTATCAACCTGTAAACCTCTTATGTCACCCCTAACGCTTCGCCTTTCCAGTGAATGCAATTTAAGTATTATTAATCTTTCTAGATATGACAGGTTTCACACTTGGGGAAATAACTCATCCTACGCTGGACACGTTCAAGTGAATTTACATATATTGTACAGTACGGCGACCAAAATTGAACTACATAATCTAAATGGGGACCAACCAGAGCAAGAACAGGTGAACAAATACGTTCGAGAGGTTCGAATCTATCGAACGGAGGTTTGAACCCTCTTCACGGCCCTTGTGGATTTGTTCATTTGAGGCATCACGCTATTGTGATTTCTGTGTATAACACCAGGTGTCTTGTTACTAATCTTGAGGTTATCTTGAGATGATTTCGGGGCTTTAGTGTCCCCGCGGCATGGTCCTCGACCAGGCCTCCACCCCCAGGAAGCAGCCCGTGACAGTTGACTAACACCCAGGAACCTATTTTACTGCTAGGTAACAGGGGCATAGGGTGAAAGAAACTCTGCCCATTGTTTCTCGCCGGCGCCCGGGATCGAACCCGGGACCACAGGATCACAAGTCCAGCGTGCTGTCCGCTCGGCCAACCGGCTCCCTAACGCTTCGATTATTAATCCCAGTGCCCTATTTGCCTTATTATGAATTAAGATTGTTGTTATATACAGGCCATCAAACTTAGACAGGATGGAAGCAAAGCACCTATGGGATGAAATATCTAGAGAATCTAGGTCTAGCAGTATTTGTGTTAATGGTGACTTATTTTAGTGGATTAAATTGGTTTAACAGAACAAGGAATAATGAAGCAGATTTTCTAGAATTAATTGACGATTGCTTTCCTGCGCAACACATTAATGAGCCAAAGCGGGAAAATATTATTTTAGATTTAGTGTTAACTAACAGGGAAACAAATTAATGACATCGAAATAGGGAGTGAGCTAAGGAACAGTCATCACAAAGAAATCAGATTTAGCATAGAAGTCAATAGATCTGTAGGAGAAAATTCTGTTAAAGTGCTAGATTTTCGAAAAGCTGATTTTAATAGCCTAAGAATTTGTTTGGGTCAAATAGATTGGAAAGTTTTGGGCAGGGTGGGGGGGGGAGAGCCGTCTTAGAGCATGACAATTCCAGGGATAGGTGACGTACAAAGCGATTTCGATGAGGATTCAAAATATAACTTATTTAAAAATATTCTAAGCAAAGCACAGGAACGTAGTATACCAGACAAATTGAATAGATCTAATACTAATGACCCAAAATGGATAACAGGGGATCTGAAGAACTTTATAGGTAAAGAGAGAGCATAGTACAAAAGGATTAAGAATGGGGAAGTCAGTTTAGAACAGGAATTCGTATAACTGGTTAGAAATGTTACAGTGATAAGAAGGGCAAAAAAGACGAAGGACAAAAAGAAGGGCAAATTAACACGGAAGAAGACTCGCTATGACTTCAAGTCTATCAAAATAGGGTTTTGAAATGGTCAAAAGATTGGCAGAAGCAGTTTAATTCTGATAAATGTAAAGTTTTGACGATAGGTAATGATGATTTAAAAAAAAGAGTTAAAAGATACGCGCTAGATGGTGTTGAGATTGTGAAGTCGAATTGCGAAAGGAATCTGGGAGTTATGATTAGTAATAATTTAAAACCAAAGGATTAATGCTTGAATGTTCGTAATTAGGCAAATAGGACACTGGGATTTATTAATCGAAGCGTTAGGAGCAAGACACCTGGTGGTGGTGGTCAGATATATCTTGCTCTGGTTAGGCCCCATTTAGATTATGCAGTTCAGTTTTAGTCGCCGTACTATAGAATGGATATAATTTCACTTTAACGTATCCAGCGTAGGATGACAAAGTTAATTCCACAATTTAGAAACCTGTCATATGAAGAGATATTAACAAAGCTTGAATTGCATTCACTGGAAAGGTGAAGAGTTTGGGATGACATGAGAGTATTTACCCAGGTCAATACTGAAACAGGTGTAGACAAGGTGAAAACATGAGGTGCTCTGTTCTGTGACGTGAACTTTTGTATATAGGTATGAGGCCAGACACAGGCTCGTTGTAAAGCCAGATACTCAGCTTTGCGCTCCCTGACAAGTCTTAAGAGATGGTACATCTCTACCAGTTCTCCAAATGTACTACGTTCAAGCAGTTAGGTCACTCATTGACTATGCTGTTCCTGCTCTTACATCCCTCAGTGATAACCAATGGGAGAAATGAAGTGTCTCAAAACGATGCTCTTAGAACAAGGCTGAGAGCACCTATATGGACGCGTACAGAGAATCTAAGAATGGTAACCAACTTACCAGCATTAGAAAACAGGATCAAACAAAGGATAGCCACAATAACAGCAAAACTTGTTGGAACCACCGCCAGACTGTCAATCAAAGAAAGCATACAGAGATCGCTTCAGAAAAACCTTCAATACAGAACACGTATATGGATAGATAATCTGGTCAAGATTCTAGAGAACGTGGACTTGAAATGGACCATTAAAAACAAAGGGGAAGATAGACCATATCAACACTTTCGGCAGTCTCCTCCATGGGAAGAATCGAGTCTAGAGATAATCACTGAAGGATTACCAGTTAAAAAATCAGCATGTGACTCGCAGAGGCTCAAAACAGTCATAGAACAACAAATGGTAGCCATCTCAAGACCTACAACAACTCGTCTTCACAGACGGATCAGTTGATCAAGAAAGAGGTTCTGCTGGGCAGCAGTTTACACTACCAAACATGAAGATTACTGGAGCATGAATAGTAGGTGCTCAACATTGCAAACTGAATTATATGCCCTGAGGGAGGCAATAACCTATTCAATTGAGAATAATTTACATGATATCATTCATATCAACTCTAAATCTTCTCTCCAGGCATTCTTATCCAGTCAGCATCGAGATAATATACAACACCTCACAGAAATCCAACACAGGAAAAGAAGCCCATAATCTAGGGCTGTCAATCACCCTAAATTGGATACCAAGTCACATTGGCAATAGATGGTAATGAAAAGGCACACTAGCAAAAACTGCCACTGCTCTACCTGTTGTACAGGTTCAAGTACCTCCAAGTTTTTTCACAGATTAAGGAGCAAATCAAGAAGAAAATACTCTCAACTATGAATAGTCGCCACAGAACCAAAGTTGCGGAAGGAAGATCTACTGCGATATGGTACGAGCAAGCCACTGGGATCTTCTCTTTCAAACCTGGCAAACATATCTAGAGACATTGCAGTAGCCATACACAGGCTCAGACTTTATTACAAGTGCTGTTGAGAGGTAATGAACCCAGTAGTTAAAGAGTGTCATATATGTCGAACAGAAGAAGCGGCGCCACTATTGCACTACTTACTGGAATGTGAAGCTACTGAAGCCCTGCGCATCAAACTCAACCTTAAGATGCACATTTCACCGCAACCACAATGATTAGAAAGCCGTTGAGGAATGGGACTCACTTGTGAGCATTCTGCATCTACATCCGCCACCAAGATAATATCATTAAAACAAGGCTAAAACCAGTGCACTAAAACAAAAGCGAAAAATAAACCGGGGAAAACGGAGGAATCCCCACCTCCATATAAAACTTTGACCCAAATATTACATTAACAAGGTTATCGCGAATAACCGAACTCAATTACTGGCTCACCATAGCCCGTGCTACATCGACACTTTATTCTGAGCAACTAAATCTAAAAACAACAACAGTACTTTTAACTACACTTGGTGTCTACTTTATATGCTTGACTGTTATCTGTGTTCTGTTCGACAGAAAACTGAGTTTCCAGCGTCCAATTTCACCGCTTATACCCACTGATCTCATTTTGTGTGTTCAGGAATGGAGCTATCACTCCATGGCACGATCTTCCCGCTCTAAATCCATGTTTGCCTTAGTTAAGAATATCATTGGTCTCCTTGAAACTGGTGACCTGACTAATCTCTCAAATATTTTTATTATGTGGGACGTTAGTGCAACTCGTCTATAATTCTTGGCAAATGCTTTTCTCTCTCCTTTTTCCATTTTCTTCTTCCAACCATCCCCATTCATTATCTTACCTTAACCAAGAACACTTTCATTTTTATTATAGGAGAATGTAAATGCGAGTGGTAAACGCTTCCAGAATGTCAATCTGTCGACCATTAGAAAGGAGTATCTATGATGACCGCCCATTTCATAAACTTCTCTATTTTCACTTATTTTAACATAAACCTCTACTTCGTCGAGAAGCGGTGACGTTTCGGTCCGTCTTAGACCAGTAATAACAGACAGGTCAGCTGTCTCAGCTGTCAACCGAGATAAATATAAATAAATGATTCACAACATGGATTTACAAATGGCCGTTCATGTTTAACATGCTATTATTTTATTCCAGTATAGTTGAGGCAGTCGATAATGGTAAGGTTTATGTCGTGTACCTTGACTTTAGCAAAGCTTTTGCTAACGTGCCACATGGAAGATTGATGATATAGAGAGAGGCTCACGGTATTTCGGGTTTCTATTTTAAGTCAGATTAATCACTTCAAGACCATGTAAATATGGTTTTGTAATGGTCAAAAGATTGGTAATGTATCAAAAGGTTTGCTAAAGTCAAGGTACACAACATTACAAACCTTTCCACAATATATTCAATTCACATTTTTTACAGTTTAGTCTGTCAAAATAACAAGTAAAAAAAATAGTTTTCCCGGTTTGTTCAGAGTTCAGATTTCTACGTTCTAATTTCGTTGTACGTCGGTAAATATAGTATGGTCCTCATCGTTACTGTAAGTACTACCAAAACTGGAGGATGGGCTGGTATATTATACTTGTGCTATTATCAGTGCAGATTGCATCACAAATGCTTTCACGACGTAAGAAAATGGCTGGAATCCTTTACAATCTTAGAAGTTATAGAATAAATAAACATTTATATATTAAACTTGCCAGACACATTAAACTTGCGTTATTTTCATTGCAGATCGCATCCGAAATGCCCGCCAGGAAGGAAGCTGCCCACTACGCCTACTTGGACCTGCCAGATAGCGTGAAACTCAACATGAAGAAACTGCAAGATTCTCTCTGGAGCGAAGCCAAGGAGCTCAAACATGTTGCAGCCGACCCAGACCACAGGCACATTACCCTCGGCTACTTCATACTAGACAGAGGTAAAGAGTTGGGGAAGTGTTAGTAAATAAGTAGTGAAGATGACAGTTAGGAGAATTGGTCAGTGGGAAGTTTACGGTCATTCGAGGATCAAAAGTATGTGTTATACAAACTAAGATGATTGTTTATTAGCTTGTGGTGAAAGAAACTACGTTAGGTTCTTGTTTTTTAATATATTGTATATAATGAACTCACAAGAGTTATTTATCTGCGCTAAAATATGGTGGGACTGCAATGGGATTGAAATATCTCTGGTATAGTTACTTGTAGTTTGGAAGGTTCCAACATTAGCGACAGTATACATGTATCAGTACAACTACGTTTGTTTGTTTGTTTTTAAAAATTAATATTTTTTTCTTAATATGCGTATACACATTGCTGGTTAAATATTAAATTATAAAATTCTTATTTTGTAATTTCAGAAAGATGGAGCGAGGTAGATAAGTGTAAGCAGACAGATGAGAATGTTGCGGTCGACATTCGTCAACTGATTGCGAAGTTTATGGTAAGTACAACAACCTCGTACCTATTAAATTGATCAATAAATGCAAACTAAACAGCCATAATTGAGGAAAGATGTACAGGTTTTGTAAATGTTCGATTAATCCTCTAACATTTCATATTACTTAATATATCTCCCCAAAATCAGTCAAAAATTTAGCTTCATTGCACTTATTAATCGCATTAAAAACATTAGGAACATAAGAATGAAAGTGCAGAAGGTCTATTAGCCCATACGAGACAGTTCTTGTTTATATCCACCCATTCTCATTCATTGTGTGTGTTTAACCTACGCTTGAAACAATCAAGGTACACCACTGCTAATGTTACTCGGTAATTAATTCCACACAATTTCAACCATGTTACCGAAAAAGTATTATCTAATTACACACACATCACAATAGTGTGAGGCATCAAATGAACTAATCCACAAGGCCCGTGATGAGGGTTCGAACCTACGTCTGGGATGATTCCAGATGCGCCTTCTCGCAGAGAAGCTGCACGAGCCTTGTTAGGGCAGCTGCACAAGGTTGCAATTTTTTTACCATGTCGTGGCGCAGTAGAATAAGGTGCGTTTGGGATCATCCCTGACGTAGGTTTGAACCCTCATCACGGCCCTTGTGGATTTGTTCATATTAATTCATTCTCCGCCTCTCTAGAGAATAATTTAAGCTGTCATTATTTAAATGATTTTTTATATATATTTAGTTATTATTCATGCGCTGTAACCATGTTAACAACGTGCTCTTTTCTCTTCAGAAAAAATAAACTGAAGAATCTGCACGTAGTCTTAGGAGGCCTGGGAAGTTTCGACAACGGTCATCTATGTAAAGGTTCAGAAGACGCTGAAGCTGCTTGATCTGAGGAAGGAGATAGTTGCCCCTCCTGGACACACGAGGTCTTCCCTTGCAGGACTATAATTTTAACCCCCACGTCACCCTATTTAAGCGACGCTGGGTAGATGCTATCCAACTTGCCTATTTTAAGAGAGCCAGGGTTCACTCGCAACATGAAGCAATCGTAAAAAATCAAACTCTGCACAGATACCCGACGGAACCGATGTCGGTATACCAAGAGTAGGCTTCAAGGTGTATAACCCGAAGAATGCTATCGTATCTACAAACATGTCAATATCAAACAGCCACTGGAATAATACCCTGCATTGCTTGGATACCATTACCCTGTATTCCCATATTCTCTTGTAATTATAACAAACTATATGTAATACAATTTGTTTTTAAAATAATGAGAATTTTTAGTTCGATGACCATTACTAAAACTGAATTTGTCTATTCAGTATTTTATTAACATTGATATAAATTTTTTATCTTTTACATATGTTATACAAATTGTATCTTATATCATAGAAAACTTTATTGTATATATTCTAGAAAACTTATTTTCCAATTGGGTGCAATAATGTTTAACCAATAAAATCACCGAGATGGCAAGAGTGATTCCTCTCTTTATTATACAATTTATAACTGGATCATTTTACACCTACAATTATGAAATATTTCCCATTGTAACAATTAACTACTTAAAACATACTTCTAATAATTTACCACCTTGAGGATTTTTAGCTTTTAAGACTAACTACGAATTAAAACTTAAATTTAGGTATTTTGTGGATTATTCTCGTTATTAAATTATGAATTATACGTTTAATATTACTGTCATACCTGTGATGTCACCGCGAGGATTGAGTAACAACTATTTTCTTAGGCCTCGTAAGAGAAATAAATTCTAACACATTATATATAAACTAATATATTCAGTTCTGATTCGAATAAAACAGCCCAACTCCCAGTTTTATAACGATTTGTTCTCACATGAACTGCAGCGTGCGTGTGGGGCCATATTGGTTTGGACGGTCAAGAACTTTACGGTTTGGCCGCCCATGAGAACATGACGGTTTGGACGGCCAATCCTCATCAACAAAGTGATTAGAATTTTGTTTGAAAAATATTAATTTTATAGTTTGGGGAAGACATGAGTATGATTTCTCTGATCCTGGACAATCATGATGATGATTACATCCTTAAATGTACGTATAAATTTTTATCTGCTGTGAATATAGTTTGTCATCCACACCTTTATTTATTTCAAAGAGTCAATCTGTCAGAGACATAATTTAAATAAAAACAATGATATGGAATGCAATGATATGGAACCTAGTTTTCAAGTTTAAAATATGTTCAGATTTGGAATTGTTCGCAAGACATTTAAAACTCAAAAAATTAAACGGAATGCATGAAAGTTTCTTTATCTTTCGCGAATAAATTAAATCATTTTGATCTTTAGTCAAAGACCTTAGGCACTATTCCCTCCCCCCCCCCCCCCCCCGAGAGACTGCCTTGGATTACCTATCTGTGCTTTGATTTGGATTCCCTGCAAGAAATTTGCCTTTGATTCCTTACCTGAACAAGGATACTCAAACTATTACTGTTGATCTAAACAGTCAGTTAATAATGTGCATATATTTTAAACAGCAAAACCTTTTTATGGAGTTACAAGCATGAGATCAGACAAATATATGAATTCCCACTAAACCCCCCCCCCCCACCCGCTTTCCTCATCATTATTCTGATACAGTTATGTGATACAATATGTAGTTTTATGCGATAACTGAACATCAAAACACAAAATATGAGGTCTTCCCAACACAAATCCGGTCTGGTCGACTAAACACCTATCTATTCCTTTTTCCTCAACCTTTCTTCGGCCTGTGATGGCCGACAGCTGTGCTGGCAGCTGTGATTCTTTTCCCGTTGCCTAAGATACCACAAAAGCCTTTAATAAAGTTTGCTATTAGGTTCTTGTATCCTGTAGCTGGAAGTTTCCTATTCCTTTGGGTCTTTCTTTTCCATTCTAAGCACTATCTATATGGTATTGTTCCAACGCCGTTATAATTTACAATAACCGTGTTATTTGTCCGTTAGGGGTTACAAAGTCACTTTTTTGAGAGAACGGGCCAATACCGCAATTAAAATATAAAAACAAATATATAATTTTTTAAATTGATAAAACCATATATGAGGATTAGATATCAAAGTATATATAATTTTTTTATGCAATATTCTCTTGATAGCGTTAATGTCTTACAATATGACTTCTATGAACTCAAATTTTAAAGCAGTGGAAAGTACATAAATATTATTCAACTTGAATTTAATCAAGAATTTAGAAATGATGTTGAAGCAATCAGAACACAAACATTAAATATAATTAAGGTAAGGCTATAGGGTAGAAATCACAGTTCTCGGAAAGTACATAATGTTCAAGATTTTCATCCGAAGCATCTAATATCGACTCTCTCTCTTTCCAACCCCGAGATACATTCAAAAAGTCTGGATCCAAAGGCAGATAATGGTCAGAGACAAACACAAAGCTTAACTAACTACTTTTTCAGATTCCAAAACTCTCCAACTGCATCTGTTTAAGAGTATAAAATAGGTTCGGTTTTATCAAGGTTTCCCAGCGTCTTCACCTCTCAACACCACCACCACATCTTGTCCAACTCTCACCACCACCACCACCACCATATCTTGTCCAACTCTCACCACCACCACCACCATATCTTGTCCAACTCTCACCACCACCACCACATCTTGTCCAACTCTCACCACCACCACCACCACCACCACCATATCTTGTCCAACTCTCACCACCACCACCACCATATCTTGTCCAACTCTCACCACCACCACCACATCTTGTCCAACTCTCACCACCACCACCACCACCATATCTTGTCCAACTCTCACCACCACCACCACATCTTGTCCTACTCTTACCACCACCACCACCACCACCATATCTTGTCCAACTCTCACCACCACCACCACCACCATATCTTGTCCAACTCTCACCACCACCACCACCATATCTTGTCCAACTCTCACCACCACCACCACCACCATATCTTGTCCAACTCTCACCACCACCACCATATCTTGTCCAACTCTCACCACCACCACCACCACCATATCTTGTCCAACTCTCACCACCACCACCAACACCGTATCTTGTCCAACTCTCACCACCACCACCACCATATCTTGTCCTACTCTCACCACCACTACCACCACCATATATTGTCCAACTCTCACCACCACCACCACCACCATATCTTGTCCTACTCTCACCACCACCACCACCACCATATCTTGTCCAACTCTCACCACCACCACCGTATCTTGTCCAACTCTCACCACCACCACCACATCTTGTCCAACTCTCACCACCACCACCACCACCATATCTTGTCCTACTCTCACCACCACCACTACCACCATATCTTGTCCTACTCTCACCACCACCACTACCACCATATCTTGTCCAACTCTCACCACCACCACCACCGCAATATCTTGTCCAACTCTCACTACCACCACTACCACCATATCTTGTCCAACTCTCACCACCACCACAACCATATCTTGTCCAACTCTCACCACCACCACCACCACCATATCTTGTCCAACTCTCAACACCTCCACCACCACCGCCATCTTGTCCAACTCTCACCACCACCACCACCATCTTGTCCAACTCTCTCCTCCACCACCATCATCATCATGATCTGTGTCCACCATCTTTCCAATCAAATAGATATGAAAGTCTTCGGCATAGGGGGGTGAGGCGGTCTTCTAGCAAAACGGGAACCCAGCTATGTGTGATGTAAAGGAGGATTTCGATTTGGGTTCAAAATAAACCTTATTTACAAGTATTCTAAGCAAAGCACAGATAAGTAGTATACCTTACAAATTGAATAGATCAAATTCAAATGTCCCGAAATGAATAACAAAGGATCTGAAAAACCTTATAGGTAGAAAGAGAGCTTGCTACAAAAGGATTAAGAATGGATTAGGCATTTTAGAACAAGAATTCGCTTAACTGGCTAGGAATGTTAAAAAAAAAGATAAGGAGAGCAAAAAAAAAAAATAACTATAAAGTTCGTATAGCAGGCTGAGCAAAGACAAATCCTAAAGGGTTTTTCAGTTATAGCTAACAAAGGTTAGGGAAAGAATAGGTCCATTAAAAACCTAGACAGGTCAGATAACGGATAATGACGAGATGAGTAGTGTTTTTAATAATTATTTTATCTATTTACTAAAGAAGAACTTAACTATGCCTTTAGCCGAATAAGTCTATGTGGGTGGGGACGAGGACAGGTTGACTAGTCTAAGTTACCAGGGATGATAGTATTAAACAAATAGTAAAACTTAAACCAAACAAATCCCCAGGGCCGGATGAAATGTTTGCCAGGGTGCTTAAAGAATATAAAGAGGGGCTTTGCGAGCCATTGTCTACCATATTTATTAAATCATTAGAGTCAGGCAGAGTCATGGAAGGTTTCTAATGTGATACCAATTGTTAAGAAGGCGATAGATAACTTGTGTCAAACTATCGACCAACTAGCCGAACGTTGTGGGAAAGTTTCTTGAACCGATAATTGCAAATACAATTCATCTTCATCTTTAAAAACAAATTAATAAATGATTCGCAACATGGTTTTACATTTGGCTGCTCATGTTTAACAAATTTGCTATCTTTTTTTCCAGCATAGTTGAGACAGTTGATAGTGGTAAGGATTGTTGTGTGTACCTTGACATTAACAAAGCTTTTGATACAGTGCCACATGAAAGACTGATTTTAAAAACATAGAGGCTTGTGGTATTGGGGGAGCTATATTAAGTTGGATTTGGACATGGCTATACCAAAGGAAACAGTTCAGAAAGTAAGTTAGGGGTTAAGTCAGAGTGAGAAAATGTTTTAAGTGGAGTGCCTCAAGGATCTGTCCTGGGACCTCTGTTGTTTATAATATATATAAATGATTTAGATTCAGGGTTGAATAGCAACATTTGCAAATTTGCCGATGATACAAAAATCGGTAGGGACATAAACACGGAAGACTCATATCACTTCAAGGTTATCTAAATAGGGTTTTGAAATGGTCAAAAGATTGGTAGATGCAGTTTAATGCTGATAAATGTAAAGTTCTGAGGCTAAGTAATGATGATAGAGTTACAAAATACTAGCTAGATGGTGTAGAGCTTACGAAGTCGAATTGCGAAGGGAATCTGGGAGTTATGATTAGTAATAATTTAAAACCAAAGGATCAATTCATGAAAGTTCCTAAAAAGGCAAATAGGATTATATTATCCTCTAATATAATATCCTTAGATATATAAATCGAAGCGTTAGTAACAAGACACCTGGTGGTGGTGTTCAGCTACATCTTGCTCTGGTTAGGCCCCATTTAGATTATGAATTCAGTTTTGGTCGCCGTACTACAGAATGGATATAAATTCACTTAAACCTGTCCAGCGTAGGATGACAGGTTTCTAATTTGGGGAATAAACTGTCATATGAAGAGATTAACAAAGCTTAAATTCCAGTGAAGAAAATGTGAAAACATGAGGTGGTGTTCAGTGACGAAGTGAATTTTTGTATATAGGTAAGAGGCACAGAGGCATAGGCATAGAGCTTTTAACTGCGTCTGGTCTCAACTTTATGTGGTTGACTGTTACTGTGTGTTCTGTTCGACAGAAAACTGAATATACAGCATTCTATTTTACCGGTTTTTCCCATTGACCTCATTTTGTGTGTTCAAGTAATGAGCCATCACTCCATGATACATTTATCGAATGCCTTTGCGAAGTCCGGGTATACATCTGCATTCTGTTATTCTTCTAATGCCTGAGTGACTGTCGTAGTGGTCAAGTAGCTGAGAGAGGCACGATCTTCCCGCTCTAAATCCATGTTGGCCTTTGTTGTGAATATCATTGGTCTCCATGAAACTGGTGACCTGACTCAAATACTTTTATTATGTGCGACGTTAGTGCAACTCTTCTATAATTCTTTGCAAATGCTTATCTCTCTCCGTTTCCTTTCCCCATTTTCTTTCTTCCTACCTTCCCAATTCATTACCATCCCTTAACCACGAACACATTTTGATTATTATTATAGAAGCATGTAAATGCGAGGGGTAAACGCTTACAGCATCTGTCAGTGTGTCGACCATTACAGAGGAGTATCTATGATGACCGCACAACTCAAACTTCATTGTTTTGGTTTACTGTTTTTACATAAACCTTTACTTCGTCGATAAGCGGCGACGTTTCGGTCCGTCCTGGACCAGTAAAAACTGAGACAGGTCAGCTGTCAACCGAGATAAATATAACTAAATGAATGATTTACAAATGGCCGTTCATGTTCAACAAACATTCTATAATTTTATTCCAACATAGTTGAGGTAGGCGATAATGGCAAGGTTTGTGATGCTGTGCACCTTGACTTTAGCAAAGCTTTTGATACAGTGCCATATGAAAGATTGATTATAAAGACAAAGGCTCAAGGTATAGGGGCTGCTATATTAAGTTGGATTAATAACTTCAAGACGAAGTAAATATGGTTTTGTAATGGTCCAAAGACTGATACCGTATCAAAAGGTTTGCTGAAGTCAAGGTACACAACATTACAAACCTTTCCACATAATATACAGATGACATTTTTTACAGTTTAGTCTGTCAAAATAACACAAACAAAAGTTTTCCGGTTCAGATTTGTTCAGATTTCCACGTTCTAATTTCGTTGTCCGTCGGTAAATATAGTATGGTCCTCATCGTTACTGTAAGTACTACCAAAACTGGAGGATGGGCTGGTATATTATACTTGTGTTATTATCAGTGCAGATCGCATCACAAATGCTTTCACGACGTAAGAAAATGGCTGGAATCTTTTACAATCTTATAAGTTAAAGAATAAATAAACATTTATATATTAAACTTGCCAGTAAAATTAAACTTGCGTTATTTTCATTGCAGATCGCATCCGAAATGCCTGCCAGGAGGGAAGCTGCCCACTACGCCTACTTGGACCTGCCAGATAGCGTGAAACTCAACATGAAGAAACTGCAAGATTCTCTCTGGAGCGAAGCCAAGGAGCTCAAACGTACTGCAGCCGGCTCGAACATGTTGCAGAAGTAATGAAGATAAGAGTTAGGAGAATTGGTCACTGGGAAGTTTACAGTCATTCGAGGATCAATAGATTGTGATATCCAAACTAAACTGCTTGTGTATTAGCTTGTGGTGAAAGAAGCTACGTTAGGTTCTTGGATTTTAATATATTGTTTACAATTAACTCGTGAGTGTGATTTATCTGCGCTAAAATATTTTGGGACTGCAATGGGATTGAACTTGCGTCCCTTGTCTCGTACTACCAGTTGAACCATGACTAAAGAAATATCGAGTATTGTTATTTGAAGTTTGGAAGGTACCAACTTTAGCGACAGTATACATGTATCGGTAAAACTATGTTTTTATTTTTTTTAATTAAATATTTTTTTCCGAAGATGCGTATATACACAGCAGGTTAAATATTATATTATAAAATTCTTATTTTGTAATTTCAGAAAGATGGAGCGAGGTAGATAAATGTAAGCAGACATGAGAATGTTGCGGTCGACATTCATCAACTGATTGCGAAGTTCATGTTAAGTACAACAACCTCATACCTATTAAATTGATCAATAAATGCAAACCAAACCGCCATAATTGAGGAAAGATGTACAGGTTTCGTAAATGTTCGATTATTCCTCGCTTATTTCGTAGCACCTAATATGTCTCCCCACAATCAGTCACAAATTTAGCTTCATAGCATTTAATAACCCCATTAAAAACATTAGGAACATGATAAAAGTAAGTGCGAAAGCCCTGTTTGCCCATACGAGATAGCTATTGTTTATATCCACCCAATCTCATTCATTTATGTGTATCCTACGCTTGAAACAATAAGGTACCCCACTTCTATTATGTTACACGGTAATTAGTTCCACACAATATTAACCGTGTTACCGAACCACTATTATTTCATTACGCACAGAAATCACAACAGAGTCATGTATCAAATGAACAAATCCACAAGGGCCGTAATGAGGGTTCGAAAATACGTCTGAGATGATCCCATGCGACCCTTCTCCCGGAGAAGCTGCACGAGCCTTGTGAGGGCAGTTGTACTCAAGGTTGCCATTATTTTAATATGTCGTGGCACAGTAGAATAAGGCGCGTCTGGGATCATCCCGGATGTAGCTTCGAACCATCATCTTGTGACTGAGGGTTCAGGCCAACCCTAGTGGATTTGTTTATAATTCATTCTTCGCCTTCCTAGATTATGTAATATAAGCTGTCATTATTTAAAGGATTTTTGTTATATATTTAATATTGATACAGTGCACAAATAAAAACGTGCTCTTTTTTTCTCTCAGAAAAATAAACTGAAGAATTTGCACATAGTCTTAGGAAGCCTGGGAAGTTTCGACACAACGGCCATCTATGTAAAGGTTCAGACGACGCCGAAGCTGTTTGATCTGAGGAAGGAGATAGTTGCCCCTCCTGGACACCCGAGGTCTTCGATTGCAGGACTATAACTTTAACCCCCACGTCACCCTATTTAAGCGACGCTTGGTAGACGCTCCCGAACATGCCTATTTTAAGAGAGCCAGGGTTCACTCAACACGAAGCAATCTTAAAAAAATCTGATAAACTCTGCACAGATACCCGACGGAACCGAAGTCAGTATCACAATAGTGGGCTTCAAGGTGTATAACCTGAAGAATGCTATCGTATCTGCAAACATGTCGATATCAAACAACCACTTAAATAATACCCTGCATTGCTTGGATATCATTACCCTGTATTCCCATATTCACTTGTAATTATAACAAATTATATGTAATTATTACAAATACTATTTGTTTTTAAAGTAGTGAGAACTGTTAGTTCGATGACCATTAATAAAACAATTTGTCTCCATTCAGTATTTTTATAAACATGTTATAATTTTTATCTTTAACATGTTATACAAATTTTATCTTACATCATTAAATTTTTTATTGTATATATACCATAAATCATATTTTCCAATTAGGTGCAATAATGTTTACACATTAAAATCAAGATAGTAAGAGTGATTCCTCCCTTTGTAATACATATTCATTTATAACTGGATCATTTAACAATTATAATTATGAAATATTTCCCATTGCAACATAATTAACTACGTAAAACACACTTCTAATAATATACCGCCATGAGGATTTTTAGCTTTTAAGACTACGAAATAATATTTAAATTTAGGTATTTTGAGGATTATTCACGTTATTAAAATATGAATTATACGTTATGAATTATTACTGTCATCTGTGACGTTACTCAATCATCGCGGTGACAACTATTTTCTTAGGCCTCGTAAGCGAGATAAAATCTGACTCATTATATGTTAAACAAATCAATATATTCAGTTATGATTCGAATAAAACAGCCGAACTTCCAATTTTATAACGAATAGTTCTCACATGAACAGCATCATGCATGTGGGGCCACATTGGTTTGGACGGCCATGAGAATTTGACGGTTTAGATGGCCAATCCTAATCAACCAAGTGATGAAGATTTTTTTTTAAAGAATTATTAATTTTAAAGTTTGGGGATGACATATGTATGATTTCTTTTATCATGGAAGCTCATATGATGATTACATCCTTAAATGTAAACATAAATTTCTTCTCTGCTGTGAATATAGTTTGTCATCCACACCTTTATTTCAAAGAATCAATCTGTCAGACAATTTAAATAAAAGCAATGATACGGGACGCAATTCAAGTTTTAAAATATGTTCAGATTTGTAATTGTTCACAAGATATATTTAAAATTTTAAATTTTTAAATTTTGCCCCGAGGGGCGAGTTTATTGGGCAGCGCCACTCATCTTGTGAGTGAACATACCGCCATAGCAGAATGTACAACACTCCCCAATAGGAAGAAAACCCGCTGGGTTGTTCATCCTGTCACTTGTACCCAGACACAGCTGGGACTCGCTTAACTGTCTCAAGTGAACAGCTCCTCAAACAAGAAGATTAACATTTATCAACCCTTAAAAGCTTACGTTATCTTGCGGGTGCAAAATGGGGAAATCTTTTAAGAACAGTATCAATATTTGACAAATAGTGTTTTCCTAACTCAAACAATGTGGGGTTTATTATTCTACAGTTATTCCTAATGTCTCAGGTGTTCACATTCACGTAGATAGTGGTCAAGGCGGTGTCCATCACTCTCACCACAGATTCTGCAACTTCGCTGATCAACTGTTGTTTCCATTCCAAATCTCCATGGATATTTGTATCCAAGACGGATTCTCGCTATTACTGATTCTCTCCCTCGTCGTCCTCCTCTTCGGCCATAATGATTGGGATTGCCAGCTGCAACCATGTTGTACCATCGTACAGATTCACTGGTTTGTGCTTCTATCCTCCTTTCCTCAGTTACCTTGTCACGGTGATGTTGCCTGATAATACCTCTAATTTGTAGTTGAGTCTTGGGTATGAAGTATTCAATATGATCTCCTTCAGCGCCTTCAGCAGCCAGCACATCTGCTCGTTCATTTCCACATATTCCAACATGGGAGGGGATCCACAGAAACTTGATGACTCTTCCCTGATTGGTAAGTACTCTCACAGCTCTCTTGATTTCAGCGACTATTGCAAGATTTTCTGCCTGATTTTTTACTTAGGCTTTGCAGTGCTGCTTCTGAATCGGTGCAAATCACTGCACCATTAGTGTTCCGTTCAAGAAACCTTAACGCCATAACAATGGCAGTTAGCTCTGCTTGCGTTGAAGAGGCATAGTTCTCAATACGTGCTTTTTCTTCATTTCTGCGTTGGAAGATATTATCCTTGATTACCGTGTATGCTGCACCAGCCCTGCCATTGATAGGATTAGATGACCCGTCAGTGTAGATTTGATCTAGTTCATCTCCGGCTACTTTATAAATTTCCTCGAGATACTTGTGCCTCATTTCTTGTGGTATCATGTTGGATTTTTTCATTGCCATTTCATTGATGATGATCTTGCATGAGTCATCCTCCCAGGGAGGTAACCTCTCTACAGGCAGGAGCTCACGGGCTTGCTCAAGCAGGTGAAGCTCTTCAAGGTAGCAGACTGCTCTGTGATGCCATTTTTTGCTTCTCCTGTTTCCCCCTGAAAGTAGCACAGAGCTCAGTTTTTTCTTGGCAATATCATTGTAATGGGGATCTCTGGCTATCCTAATTGCAAGCTTAGCATTCAGCTCCTGAATTCTGCTTTTAACAATGGGAAGGGACAACTCCTCTCGTAGATTAGACGTTTTGCAGTTCTTGGAACTCCAAGAATGATTGTCATGGCTTCATTTTGAATGCTTTCAAGCCTTTTCATATCGCTTTGGGAGCAGGTGCACAGTACTGGTGCGGCATAGTCTATGACGGAGCGCACATAGGCTGTGTACATCATTTTAAGCACGGCAATAGAGGCTCCATGTCCATTCCAGGTCATAGCTTTCAGTGCCCTGAGTCGACTTTTGCATGTTCCTATAAGTTGATTGAGCTCCTCTTTCTTTCCCTTGTTAGAGCCGACAGTGACGCCAAGGTACCGATAGTGGTCAACCCATTCAAGTGTTACACCATTAATTTGCAGTTCTTCATTTGCTCTCCGCTTGTGATGGGAGTATGCCTTCGTCTTGTTTGTGGAGAGAGTTAAACCGAGCTCAATACATTTCCTTCCGAGGAGTTCAATGGACTGTTCAATTTTTCCCAAGGTGGGAGCTTGTATTAGGACATCATCTGCATATCCCACTTGTTGTGTTCCTTCCGGAAAATCAATATTTGCAATGGCGTTCATAAGTACATTGAATAGTGTAGGGCTTAAGACTCCGCCTTGGGGGGTCCCGAGTTCCATATTCATTGTTCTGGAGACTGCTCCATTGAAGCAAACCTTTGCTTTCCTTCCTGTGAGGTAGTCTTCAACCCATTTCATGAGTCTCCCCTTGACACCCATGCATGCAAGCTCGTCCAGGATCGCAATCCCCTGTGCTTTGTCGAAGGCTCCTTTGATGTCAACAAATACAGAGTACCTAGCCGTGCCATTAGCCAAGTAATTAACTATACAATTTGCTGTGCTCCGTCCTTTAACAAATCCATTGACCCCCTCCCCTAACCTGCCTATTTTGTGTAACAGTCGGTTTAGGACTGTTTATATTAGGACTTATTAGGATTATTATTATATTAGGATTATGTTAGGACATATATTTAAAGTTCACAAAAAATAAAATGCTAGAAAGTTTATTTATCTCTTGCGAATAAATGAAATAATTTTGATCTTTAGTCAAGGACTCTAGGCACTATGCCCCCCCCCCCCCCCACCTGAACTCTGCCTTGGATTACCTACCTGGACAAGGATACTCAAACTAATACTGTTGAACTAAACAACTTTCGGTTAATAATGTGCATAAATTTTAAAAAGCAAAACCATTGTGGAGTTACAAGCATGAGGTCAGAAATATAAATTACCCTCCCCCCTTCCTCATCACAATTCTGATATTTATTTGATAAAATATGCTGTTTTATGCGATTACTGAACATCAAAATACAAAATATGAAGTCTTCACAACACACAAATCCGGTCTGGTCGACTGAACAAATCTTCACCACTTGGTGGTGAACTTGGGCATAGTTATTTCATCAAATCACCTCATTATGTTGCGCACGTGACCCCACGAGAATGAGGCGATTTGATGAAATAACTATACCCTACTTCACCACCAAGTGCCGTCGGGACGGTGGGCTTAATAGCCAAGGCTACCATCGTCTTTTGTACGGTCATGGATGATCGAGTGGTTAATGTACTGTGTTCGCCAGTTGGATAGTGCCCCTGTGCCTCTGGCTGCATAGGTTCGAGTCACTTCTGGGGTGTGGAGTTTCTGATTTTATATATGTTTGGGGACCATTCATGCTTGTTAGCATCTTCACCACTTGGTACTAGCAACCAAATTTGCTGAAAGAGCAGCCAGTAACCAGCTTCCATCAGATGAACTAGCAGTGCAGATAGAATTAGAGGACGAAAGGTGGCACAGAATCCGTACAGGATGTGCAGAAGACTGATACTAATACCCCCTTTCCCACTGGATGAGCTCAGTTGGGCTAAGAAAAACTACAAAGATACGTCCCCTGGAGACAACCTATAATATAATTAGATACCTCGGCCAAGAGGGAAACACTACATACCTTAGGTTAATTAATTTAGCCTGGTCTTCTCAAACTAGACCTACAGCTTTGAATAGGGCAGACAGTGCCGATCTCAAAACCCAAAGATCAAGCTAATCCAAGATCCTAAAGATCAACCCAAAGATCCAGCTAATCTCTCTCCAAACCTTTGCAGCCAAGACGGCTGACAGAATGGCACGCAACAAACTTGATTGGAACATGCCTAAACCATGTCCTTGAACACGCACCAGGACTTTTATGCCTATAAGAGTTGGCACAGTGGAATGTACTACAACTGGTAGCCCACTAGAAAGACAGACCAGGAATGCTGACATTCCTGGACCTCGAGAAAGCCTTTGAACTGGCTAGTGCCCCAGCTATTCTCTGCCGTCTCAGCGACAAAGAGGTCAAAGGCAACCTTCTCTCTTGGACCTAAAACTGTCTCAGAAGCAAAAGGGAAATTTGTATTCAGAGACTGTCACGAAAAGACATGAATATGGTACACCGCAAGGATGCATTCTCGGCACCCTTCTCTTCAACTGTTTAATGGAAAGAATAATGAGGCTGAAACTCCTATAACACTGCAGGCTGCTAAATTACGCAGACTTCGTTATTATAAACGGAAGGGATGCGGCGCGCCTTGCACCCAAATGCTTAGACTGCATCAGTGAAAACGTAAAGCAGATTGGTATCAAACTCAACCCCACCAAGATAAAAGCCATGCCCATAAAAATACTGACGCCCAACATCCCACTCACTACAGGGTCAACTAATTTAATGGGTAGACACTTATCAGTATCTAGGAATAATCCTGGACACAAATTTTAATGCCGAGGTCTCCTACTTGAGAGAACACTGCGGCCCGGACGGCAATCCTCAGGTCGCTAACCTCCCTCTCTGGAGAAGCCAATCTGCAAGTCTATCGCACATACTATGTACAGGCAGTCAGGTCAGTGATCGACTATGCCGCACCTGCACTCCATGCAATCACAACAACAGAGGAAAAAGCTTGAAATAGCCAAAAACGATGCTGTGAGAGCTGCTGTGGGAGCCCCCTATGTAGACCAGGCTTGAAACGAAGATTGGAAACTAGTTTGATACTAATACTCATCAAGAAAGAAAATATCAAAGAACAGCAACGATTATCAGCACGATAACTTATTCCCCTGATCCAGTCCCAGCAAGACAGGCCTTGGTGGTTGGACTTAGACAAAACAATGGAAACTCTTGGGCTGCCAGAGCGGGAATATAAAAACAACTACAATTAAAACGCAACTACAATTAAACAACTACAATTAAACAACTACAATTAAAAAGTACGATTCTTGATAGAGGAGGTGATCACCTACACCCAAACTTCACTTGATGCCCACCGTGGGAGGAGCCTTGCCATGAGGTTATATCTTGAGATGATTTCGGGGCTTAGCGTCCCCGCGGCCCGGTTCTCGACCAGGCATCCTTTTTGTTACACACCCAGGAAGCAGCTGTAACTCCCAGGTACCTATTTACTGCTAGCTAACAGGTGTATCAAGGTGGAATATACTCTGCCCATTTGTTTCCGCCTCCACTGAGGATCGAACCCGGAACCTCAGGAATACGAATCCTAAGCGCTGTCCACTCAGCTATCAGGCTCCATGTAGCCTACCTTCAAAATAGTAATAGAACCTATAATATGTTTTACTGGAAGAAAGTCTTCCAATGAAAAAAGGTGCCTATGTTCCAACAATCCTAAGGCGCATCATAGAAAATCATATGAGCAGCATAGCAGTAGCCGCTCACGTCTTCACAAACGGATCGGTTGACAGCGAACAGGCCTTCTGGAGACTAGAAGGACCAGTATCTTCAACCCAAACTGAACTATTTGCCATACAAAAGGCATTCGCATGTGTGATTGCACAAAACCCTCCGTATGCAATCATACACACAGATTCAAAAGCTGCCCTTCAAATATTAGGAAAAAAAGCAGTAGAAAGACAACGTGGAAATAATTACCACCATTTTGTATCTTGGAGCAGTAGCTAAACGAAAAAAAGACTCAACATAACCCTAAACTGAATCCCATCCCATGTTGGAATCCCATTAAATGAGAAAGGCGATGAAATTGCTAAATTGGCAACTAGTTACCCAGTGATTAATAAAACAATCCAGCCCTGCCTCGAATGCATAAAAAAAAAACACCAAAAAAACTCGCCTCAACAAAGCCCATCTACAACCGAGTAGCAGAAGGTTCGCCCACTGCAATATGGTATCTTCAGGCCACCAAGTTAAAACGGTTAAATACCCCAAAAGAAATCCACAGGGAAAAAGCAGTTCGGTTATATAGACTACTTCTAGGTTACAGATGCAACTGGGAGATTGGTTAACCCAAACAGAGGGAATGCATCTTTTGTAAAAGAATCACAGAAAACCCACTACTTCACTATCTCCAGGAATATGAAGCAACCAACGACCTTTTAAGAGCTTTAAGAGTCCCTGAATCCTGCAGTAACCACCCTGAAGCCATCAACACAACCACTCTTCTGTCAAAAGAGGTGTCCAGCAGCTGGACACCCTCAAATACTGTCGAGCAGTATCCTCCCCCGCGATAGCAGCGTGACCTAAATGCAAACTTGGCACACAGTATACTTTTACTAAACAGAAAATCTACCATTTACGGGCTATTTATGCCCCGTGCCATCTCTTGGGTGGCTTAATATTCATCAATTAAACCATTTGGTCCACCACACGCACGCACACCCGGTCCACACCAGCAATCCTGACTAACTTCACAAGACATCCATTGCCACTAGGACCAGTTGAGGGGGTTTTAACAACAATAATGCGCACAAATGCCTAAAAGTCAGGACTCGCCTCATGGACGGCAATACTTTCACCAAATGCGACGTCTTTAAGATCTTAAAAGAAGCCATCTGATTACACCTATCGACCTTGGTCAAGAAGGTGAGAATATTGTTCTCTTTGTGTGGACGATCTAAAAAAAAAATCGATTGCACACTTAGTGAAGTGCACCACTTCTTTCCTCTTTCCCACAACAGTACATCGCTGACCGAACAGTCTTTATCAGCCGAACCATACACTAGATCTGTAAATCGACAACCCATCTCTGCAACGAAAATCAACCTGCAATTTCACACTGCTTTCCTGGCCGACAGGAAAAAATCTAGGCCCAAATTGAAACCAAGAAAGCCAGCTTTCTCAACCCCACTACCAGAGCCCCTGATGCTATAACCAACACATCAGCTCTCACAAACCAACCAGAAGTCTTACCAAACAGTGGTTCCTCCTACCAGTCAAGCCAGCCTTCACAATGGGGCCCCAAATGGGGACGGACAACCACAGATTCATCAGAGAACTAAATGTGCTGTACCTAGACAATGGCCTGGACTCCATCACAGCCCCTGACGCAAGTCTCACTACCTCCACTATCGTACCCACGACTTCCACAAGGTCGACTGCTAGGTCAATATCAACACAGACATCAGCTCCACTAAAGACCCAGGCTGCACAAACAGCAGCATTTTCCAATCCAGCCCTAAAAGCTACCTCCATCACCATCTCGGCAGACGCGCACGCAGACAACAAACCACCGCCGACGTTACCCAACCAGCTTCTATCACAACTCGTCGACTTCAGAGCCAGCCTCAACCTTAGGCTATGAGACCAAAACCACCAACAACGAACTACGCCACGGACTCCTCAGACGAGGAAATTTCATTAAGAGCTCCATTGCCACGACACTTTCCCTAGTACGTGCAAGATCTCGTGGAGGCCACATCACCGAATTCCAATGACAACACAGCCATGTCAGCTAGCAACAAGGCTCGGACTAAAAACACACAAGACCTAGAGGCCTTCATTAACTCACCAGCTCTAATTGGTGTGGAAAATTTTTACCCACTGTATCTATATTATAATCTAAGAAATATATTATTTCTATATATGTAAATCCTAACAAAATCATATCAAAATCCTAACAAAATCATAACAAAATCATATCAAAATCATAATCAGGAGCACTATAGATTTATTATACAGCTGGATCCTACAAGACTGCCACTATGATCACGTACACCATAGGGCCCTACGTGACTGTGCATGATTTCTCAAGGATCCAGAAGCTTCTAGAAGGATTTCTTAATTAAAAAACTATTGGAACAATCGAATCGATTTCCGGTAGAGATTAAATCAAATCCTTAATAAGGATCAATAGTACTATCAAGTACTATTTATTATGTTTAAATCCTATATCTAATTATATTATAATCAAATCTTATCTCAATCATATGTCTAGACAGTAAAAATAATCAATGTTCATTGAAGGCTCTCGTGCTCAGAGTGCATGGGGGGGGGGGGAGCGATAGCTGGGAGAGCCCACCACGGCTCGAGGCAGAACGCGTGTTTACAAACAGTGAACATGTGTTGCGGAGCTTAGTGAACATTAATCAACTTTAGACACCTTATCCAATTATCTTTATCACCAGTGATTACTCTCTATAACCTGGACCATATATCTACAAGGAAAAATTCCTAAAACATCTAATAAGTGTAGAGTGGACCACACAAAGTGACACTGTTTACACCTCCACCATCATCACCTATCATCCTTCTGCAACGCAATTAAGGAAATAATCATCTAGCAACGCTACCAGAACAATATACAGCAAAGCTGTGATATAAAATATTGTGCCTAAACTCGACAAGAGAGTTATCCAGTCTGACACACTTGTTAGACAGGCACCCGGCATTCAGAGAAGTATATTGAATGTTATTAGTGTATTCATTGGCCAATTGTATGCTTGTATAACTAATATTCAATAAGTCTGTGTCAGTTACTGAAATATGAGGCATTGCCTCATTCTATAAGTTTATTAATATTGTAGAGCAGCAACTGAATATATCTATAAATTGAATATATCTATATATATACTTGAATATATAAATTAAGTTAACAATTGCTTGCTTAGTTATTAATTTTTAATATAAGAGTATCTAATTGAATATAATCTTTAGTACTTAGTTAACTAGTACTTAGACTACATTTAAGGTCATTTAATATCATACTGCTACAATTTAAATTGTTGTGTTATGAGTATAAGAATATATTGGCTGTTGATAGTTATGGTGATAGGCTGGACTATGTCTATGTTTAAATCTCTGATTTAAACAGAACCAGTCTTCAATTATAGAACTGAATTTATTAAAATCTTATCCTTGTATAAAAAATACAAGATAATGTGAGATACTTGTCTGCAGGTAGACTGCAACTTCAATCAACTAATTCATTCACCCCACCTGCCCCTTACAGCCCACAATCTGTCATTAGGAAAATATGAGCTAGGATTTACGACCCTAGCTAGAGACTTTAGTTGAATTAATTTTGCAGACAGTAATTCTTCATTTTAGTACAGTACAAGACCCTAGTAGTCTCCTATCTTACCAATCCTGGCAGGTTTTTCCCACAATTGGTATTGCTTGCCCACCGTAACCGACCGCCTTCCCCTCAAAAAAAAAGTCATACATTTACAGACCTCCAGTTTCAGCTATTGGTAATTGCTCCAAAGAGCCTCCACTTTCAGTCTATTCATGCCCGCGCCACCTTTTGGGTGGCTTAATCTTAATCAATCGACCCATTTGGTCACCATAGGATCTACCGACCCCAAGTCCTCAACTACCCATCTGACCATTTTCCACCTTCAGACATTAACGCAAGCAATACTTTGTTATTTAGAGCAGTGCAGCTAGCTTAGTAAATCGACAGAGTTCAAGTGCATAACTTTACTACTGGAATAATGGAGATTATACTGCATTTGTGTAGTGATGGCGACTGCAGTTATGAAGGTATACATCTATAGAAAACATGAGCCTCGAGATCCCGAAGAAAGTGTTAACTGGAATTCGTTTATGCCCAAGGAAACCTTTTAGGAAAGAGCACAGAATAGTTAAACGAAATCCCAGTTTGCCTTTAGAACTTCAAAATCTATTTCCAGAACATTTAAAAGAAGAAAATTTTTGCCCTGACTGTCCAAGTTGCTAGATGTACCACCAGAGGTCGTGAAGGATACTGACCCCATCCAGATGCTCAACATGCTTAAAGCAAAACGTTTCATCAGAAACGTTCGTTAACACATTAAGTTAACCCATGACATGACTTGACATACCACCAGTGATCATAGAGGAAGGCGACTCCCTCATGATGCGCAACTTCGAGGCAAAATATTTGACAGCCAGACACAAACGTTCAATCAATGACATCACTGTTGATATCCCAGACTTCTTAAGTTATGGAGAACTGGGATATATAGTGAAGCTCAAGGATGTAGTGCCCCGGGCTGACAAACTCAAACACTAACAAATAATGTTCGTCAAATTTTCGACAATAACGAACACCTTACACGTGAAATGTCAATGCAGCTGATGTCACGCTTCGGGCATTCGATGCCGCTTGCACAGTTCAGAGAATTACTCTAATTTATGTCTAAATATATTAAAAACCCTAAAAAATTAAAATCTCAGGTATTCTAAGTTGTAAATTTATTAATATAAACAATGAAATATAAACTATTTATGTAATATTATGAAATAAAATATGTTTTAACAACGTGTGACTCATTTGCCAAATTCCGCAAGTAATTCCATATCTTGCAGAGAAGCCATGTGTTCTCGCCTCTTAAACCAATGAACAACCAATGTGTTTTGGGTAAATAATGTATGAAGTCCCTTCTTAAAATTAAGCTTTCCTAAGGCTGAGTAGTCTTATTTGATATTTACAATGAGAAGGCCATAATGAAATAGACGCTGAAGCAGCCTTTGATCAACACATCCAGTTTTGGTAGTTTGCTTATAATGAACTTGGGAATAATAAGAAAGAAACACTAACATACACTTGAATCACTTCAGCAGTCACACGCCGGTTACATCGGCCCGTCCTCCAGAGTTGCCACGACAGACATAAAACGAACTAAATTGCTGTTTGGAATTTTGACGTTAAAATGGGATGCATTATTCGAGTGGACACTTTGGTTGCTAACCAACATTGCCCTGAATTTGTATCATTAACATTAATCTACAACCTAATTCACAAACCATAATTTATTATTTTTTCTAGTTCGAAAATGGTCTAATTTGGATCCATTATTTTGTGATAATAATAATAATAATTTATTATTATTATTATTATTATTATTATTATTATTATTATTAATAATAAATTATTATTATTATTATTAACTTCTGGCATTATTATTCTTTCTAGCATCAGAACAGTAGAAAACATATTTGGAAATTAAGGGCAGCTCCTGTTAACGGTTGAAACGATCGGTAAAACAATCCATATCTGCTTTAAGAACATAAAAGTCAAGGATATTGGCCTTCGCATGGCAGCTTCTATTTATATTCATTCATATACGTCTAACCTACGCTTTAAACAGTCAAAGGACCCTACATCTATTATGTTACCGGGTAATTTGTTCCACAAATCAACAACCCTGTTACTAAACCAATATTTATCCAGGTCTTTCCTAAATCTAAACTTATCTAATTGTCATCCATTGTTTCATATTCTATTAAGTGTCTATGTATTTTATACCTTAACCTTGTTATGCCCGTTCTTCAGCTTGTATGCTTGGGGAGGGGTAGGGGGGGTGGTAGAAATACCCTAAGCAACTCTATCCCTGTAAGATGTACTTTGTCTCAAACGTAGTTTAACTTTTACACTTTAATCAGGGCCACCCCTTAACTCTTCGCCTTTCTAGATAATGAATTAAGATTTAACAATTTTTTTCCACATGGAAGGTTCCTAATTCGTAGTGTTAACATTGTCATTCTATGCATGACGCGTTCTATAGTATGGATACCAAAACTGAACTTCATAATCTAAATGAGCCTAACTAGCTAGTTACAGCTGCAGAAAAACACAAGGTGTTTTATTGCTAACGCTTCTAGAAATATTCCAAGGGTCCTATTTCCCTTATTTCAAACATTTATGCATAATTTTTTTTTTGCTTACAGTTCTTACTAATTATGACCAAGATTCCTTTCGCAATCTCACCACCTTCCCTCTGATATCCTGTGAATCATCATTACCTAGCCTCATAACCTTAATTTTGTCAGTATTAAACTATCTGCCGGTGTGTTTGTTAATTTCGGAAGCCTATCTACATTACCTTGAAGTGATTTTGATCCATGATATTAATACATGCTAATATATATATATGATACAGTTACTTCATACCTATATATGTAGCTTATTATATATATTACTCAAATGTAAGTTAGTGTTATAAACTGTTTAGTTCAGTAGGTAATTCCCCCATGGAATTTTTTTAAGTTCAAGGGGGGTGGTGGGGGTTAAGTTTTAGAGTTTACTGATTTAGCAAAATCAAGTCGAAAATAATTCAAACTTGCTTCCAGCGCCACAGCTGACTGTCCGATAATAAATTTCACTTGTGCTCGTCACTGAGCCATGACATTTAAAGTTTATAACAATGGCTTTCAATCTTTTATGTCAAAATTACCCCTCCCCCCTCCGTCTCAAATAGAGCAAAGAAAATGGCACTCCTAATAACACACAACCCAGTTTCCATTTTTGACCCCATGTGGGGCATATGCTTTATGTTGAGAAACTGGTTTAAATCCATTAAAACACACAGATATAAAAAAATCAACTTGACACACTGTCAATCAATCGATGAAGTGAGTGAGTTTGTATATATTAGTCATCGTGTGTTTAAGGATGAAGGTAACTGCAGAGGCCTATTGGCCCATACTAGTGTAATACACAACAATACCAGCTTAGATGTGCGATCCCTGTTAGAAACCTTACGGCACTCAAATGGCCGTTTAACTCCATATACTTCCACACATTTTCCACAAAACTGGGTGGCTCTGCAGCCAAGGCAAGCCCTCACTCACTCACCCCAACCACCTGACTAACTCCCTAACCCGGTCCACTTATCGGCTACCTGACAACGCTCTGGCAAGGTGGCTAGCACTACCTGTCCATGTTGCTTGAAACCAATATCGGAATCGGTTGACTGTGTTTGTCGTAATATTTCCAATGTAGCCATATAATTCCTTACTTAAAGGACGTTCCTTAATTTGGTTGGCTGATAGTTTGACCCAGGTCTCTCTTGGATAGCAGTTTACAAAGTCCGCATCTCTGTTTGCATGATAAAGTTCTTTATACTATAAATTTAATAATACAGTCTGAATTATGCCTGTGTTTTAGATACAGAATTTGAAGCCTATCATGTGTCAGATAAAGAGCGTATAACGCCTCATATGTATTCATGTCCATAATCAATGGAGAAAAAAGACCTCAATGTGTAATTTGCATCAAAGCTTTGCCAAAGATTCTATAAAACCAAGAAAGTTGAAGACAACATTTGCAAAATGTTCAAGCACAACACAAGAACAAGGACAAAATTTTTTTGAACGTCATGGGATTTAAAAAAAAATTAAACCTAATTCAACAGGGGAATTTCAAGAAAAAAGATGAAAGATAATTGAAGCGTCTTATGTTGTATGGCTAGAGATAGTAAAGTAGAAACGGATGCAATTGGGGAAACTTTGTTCAAACTGTGCGTTCTCAAAATGGTTTAAGTTCGTTTATAAAAATAATAAAATACATCTCAAAGGGATAGAGTAGCTTAGGCTATTTCTACCCTCTACTTCAAGTCCCTCATGAGGAACACAAATTCACGAATCAAAGTACAAAAATCACATTTTACATTGTAGGTTAATACAGTGAACACAGTATACAAGTTACACTCTTGGGGCAGTGTTTGTAAATCCAAAGGATTCTGTATCACACCATTATCACATCTAAACAATTTGATGTGGTACACTACTTATTTCCTTATTTATTTAGTTATCATTAAGTTGACACAAATACATAATGATCTAAGGTGTGGGCGTGCGGCATACTACATAATTTACACTCCTTATCTATTTCACTGACAAAACCATAAGTAAGTAAGTAATTATCAAAAGAAGGCACCAAACCGGGAAGGCTATGTAGCACCATCAAATACGCAAAATAATCAGAGGGCGCTAAATATCACCAAGGATGCCAATACGAGAACAAAAACGCATAAGGCGAACGATATCAAAAGTATCCGAGTCACCAAGAATTCTAGCGAGGGACAGGTGACCGCGAGGGGCGGTCGGAAAGCAAGACACACGCTCGTCCTGGAAGTCAGGACATTCAAGAAGGACATGCACGACCGTAAGAGGGACAATGCAACTAGGACATTAAGGAGCAGGGTGGCGCTCCATCAAGTGACCATGGGTTAAGCGAGTATGGCCAATACGCAACCTCGCCAGAGCTGTTTCCCACCGCCGGTTACGGGGGAAGGAGGACTGCCACGAGGAAACACAACATTTAAGAGTACGTAGCTTGTTATCAGTAACAGACAACCAAAAAGCCTGCCAACGGGTAAGGACTGAGGAATGGATAACCGGGTAAAAGTCGGAATACGGAATGCCTTTACGAGAGATGGGACAAGAGCGGACAGCTTCCTTGGCGGCAGCATCCGCACGTTCATTTAAAGATACACCAATATGGCTGGAAACCCAACAAAACTCAACCGACTTAAATTTACTGTGAACGAGAAACAGCCAATGCTGGATCTCGACAACTACTGGATGAACCGGATTAAAGGACCCGAGAGCCATGAGGGCACTACGAGAGTCAACAACAACTACAAAGGAAGACTGACAACGAGAAAGCAGGAGACGAAGAGCAGAGAGAATAGCATAAAGTTCTGCTGTAAAGATGCTAGTCTCCGGAGGCAAGCGACACATATAAGTGCGATCAGGAAAAACAACAGAGTAGCCAACACCGTCCGCTGACTTAGACCCATCAGTGAAGACAGAAACGGAGCGGGAGTGAGAAGAAAAGTGCTCGAGGAAAAGGCGTTTTAGAACCGTAGGAGGGGTAAAAGCTTTAGTGATACGGGTCAAGGATGTACAAAACCGCGGAAGAGGGACCCTCCACGGGGGCAAAGAAGGAACAACACAAGGGCCTTAGAGCACTCAACACGGAGGTAAGAGATATGGGGAGACCAAGACAAACGAGTGTCAAGGAATAAACCCAAAAGCTTCGCGGAATCTTTGTATTCAAGGGGATGACCACAAAGGGACAAAGAGGGAGGAAGAACAACCCGTTTCCGCGTAAAAGTCATGGCACAAGTCTTAGAAGTAGAGAACTTGAAGCCATGATCTGTGGCCCAAGACGACACGGCATCAATTGCAAGTTGAAGCCGGCATTGAAGGAGAGGCGAATCACCACCTTGACAACAAAGGGTAAGATCATCGACATAGAGAGCGGAGAAGACACCAGAAGGAAGAGAGGAAAGAAGACCATTGAGGGCAACCAGAAAAAGAGTAGTGCTCAGAACACTACCCTGGGGCACACCTTCGTATTGCTGAAAAGAGGGAGAGAGAGCGGTACCAAGGCGCACCCGAAAGGAACGACGAGAGAGGAAGCTGCGGAGAAAGAGAGGGAGATGACCACGAAGGCCAAAAGAATGAAGTTGAGATAGGATATGATAACGCCAAGTGGTGTCGTAAGCCTTTTCCAGGTCAAAAGGACGGCAACAACGGAGGTGTTCGCAGCAAAAGCAGTACGAATATAGACCTTCAAGTTCACCAGGACATCTGTCGTGCTGCGGCACTTGCAAAAACCAAATTGAGAAGGGGAGAGGAGGTGATGGTGTTCCAGGAACCACATCAGACGAACGTTAACCATACGTTCAAAGAGTTTGCAGACACAACTTGTGAGGGCAATAGGGCGAAAGTCCTTAGGGGAAGTACCCGGAGACCCCGGTTTGCGAACAGGGAGGACAACGGCATCGAGCCAGTCCTCAGGGACTGACGACGACTCCCAGATCCGATTTTACAGACTCAGTAAATACTGAGACGTGCTCGGAGGGAGATGGCGAAGCATCTCATAATGAATACCATCGGAGCCCTCCGCCGTAGAACCGCAGAGGGCCAGGGCAGAACGAAGTTCAGAGAGAGAGAAGGGATCGTTATAGGGAAGCTGAAGATGAGTGCAGAAATCTAAAGGACGAGACTCAAGGACAGGTTTACGAAGAAGGAAAGATTGGGGAAGATGAAGACCAGAGCTAACAGAAGAAAAGTGGGAACCCAGTTCGGAAGCGACCTGCAACGGGTCCGCCACAAGAGTATCATGGAGGTGAAGGACCGGTGAAACATCGGGAGCGAACTTACCCGCTATCTTGCGGATACGCTTCCAGATCTGGGCCAGAGGGGTTTCGGACGTAATTGTCGAGACATAAGATGCCCAACATTCACGTTTAGCCATACGGATGGCCCTACGGGCCACCGCATTCGCTTTCCAAAAGAAAAGAAAAGAATCGGTCGTCTGCCTACAGCGGTGCCTCTTCCAGGCTGCACGCTTACAGCGGACAGCCCGAGCACAGTCCGCATTCCACCAGGGAAAGCACTTCCGTGGACCCCGAGAGGAAGAGCGAGGAATAGAGCGGAGGGCAGCGTTGAAGACAGTGTCATGAAAAAGGAGGAGAGCGCGAGAGAGAGGCAGAAGGGAGAGGTCAGAGAGAGCAGCACTGAGGGTAAATAGGGTCCAGTCTGCCTTAGCAAACTGCCACCTAGGGAAGGAGAGGGAAGGGCGAAAAGAAAAAAAGGAAACAAGGATGGGGAAATGATCACTTCCATGGAGGTCATCAAGAACCTGCCACGTGAAATCTAAGTAAAGAGAAGAAGAGCAGAGAGAAAGATCAAGACAAGAAAGGGTGCGAGTCCAAGAGTCCAAATGAGTGGGCTCACCAGAATTCAGAAGAGACAGGGAAGAAGAGAGGAGAAACGGCTCAAGGAGGCGACCCCGGGTATTCGTCAGAACATCACCCCAAAGAGAATGACGACAATTGAAGTCACCCAGCAGGAGCACAGGCTCCGGTAAGGAGTCTAGGTGGTGTTTCAAATCAGGAAGAGAGAGCGGGACACTCGGGGGGGAGATAAATGGAACAAACAGTGTACCATTTCCCCACAAAGATACGAGCAGCAGAACAATGGAGAGGCAAAGGAAAAAGCAAAGGAACAAAGGGAACATCAGCACGAATCAAGAGAGCAGAAGATTTAGAAGCCCCAGCAATGGCTGGGGGGGGAGGGGAGAGAAAGGAATAGCCACAAAAACGACCAGGACGAGCACCAAGCATTGGCTCCTGGAGACAGACACAAAGGGGCGAAAATCGCGAAATCAGAAGTTGGAGTTCGAGGAAATTGGCGTAATAACCTCGAACGTTCCATTGAAGAATGGACAACGACGAGAAGAGAAAGGACAAAAAGAGAACAAGGAAGAAACAAAGCCGAAAGAGCAACAGAGCACGTTAAAGAATATCAGGGTCGGGATCAGGGTCAGCAAAGTCAGGGTTAGGGGGCATGGGTAAACTGAGCAAAGACGGAGGGAAGGAAACGGGAGAACAGAGCAGAGGTGGGCGGGCGGGGTCCGGAGGAGGAGGAGGAGGAGGAGGAAGAGACAACGGAGAGGAGCAGTCAAGGACAGCAGCAGGAAGAGGGGGAGTAGAAAGAGGGGAGCGCACCCCAGCAAGAGCAGCAACCGAAAGGGAAGCAGGGGCCAAAGAAACCTCCATAGCAGGAACAGGGGCCGAATTCACTGAAATGGGAGGGGAAGGAGCAACAGAGCCAGAAGTAGGAGCTGAGGAAGAAAGCGAAGCCTTCTTACCCGCCGGGAAGAGGAAGGAGAGGAGCCAGGCTTACGCTTCTGACTTAAAGAGACCGGTGTCCCAGCAACTACGTACCGGGCAACGGATTCCAGTGTCTCAACAGGAGAAGCCGAACGAGAGCACACACGACGGCCGTTAGGAGAGCGATGGACATCCGCCCGCACCGACAGGCGGTGGGGAGAGCCGATAGATGGAGGAAGAGGATGGGAAGGAGGATCGGAGGGGGACGAGGAAGAAGACACAGGAGACACGACAGACCGGGTAGAAGGAAGGGGAACCCCAGACAGAGGACCAGGAGGAGGATCCTTCGGGAGAGAACCCAAAGGAACAAAGGAGGGGGCAGTGGGCGCATCAGGGTCCAAGGCCCGGAAACGGTTGTCAGTCTGAGGAAGGTGGGAAGGACGAGGAGAGGAAGAGCGCAACACGCGAGCATAAGAGATATTAGCATAAGGCGGGAGCCGGCGAACCTGGCGTCTCGCCTCAGGAAAAGATAAACGCTCCTGGTCCTTCAAGTTGAGGACGGCTGCCTCAAGTTTGTAATGGACACACGCACGGGAGAAGGTAGGATGGGCCTCACCGCAGTTGAGGCAACGAGCCTGGGGAGAAGTGCACTCCGACTTAGTGACCTTAGCCACCACACAAAGGACAGAGACACAGTCCCGGAGCAGCGGAGGGCACCATGCCCAAACCTCCAGCACTTGTTACAGAGCCGAGGAGTAGGAATGTACTCCTGGACAGAGCACCTGGCACCAGCAAGAATGACAGAGGGTGGAAGGGTCCTACCATCAAAGGTAATCTTCACAACCCGGAGGGGTTGACGGCGACTACCACGAGGGGGACGAGTAAACGTGTCCACCTGGAGAATAGAATGGCCCTGGGCAGCAAGGATATGTTGAATATCGTCGTGGCAGTCGCGCAGGTCCCGAACACCGGTCGCAACATGGGGCGGGAGCAAAATAGTGCCAACACTGGCATTCAACTGAGCGTTCTTCGAGACCCGAACAGGGGTCTCACCAAGGCAGGATAAGGCAGCCAAGCGGGAAGCAGCATCCTGAAGAGGACCAGCAACGACATGTGTACCGAGACGAGTGGGGTTGAAAGTAATGGAGGCATCCACGGAATCAACGAGATGTCGATGGAGGGAGAAATCGTCAGGAGGCGCAGAATCAAGAGGGAGGAGATCAAAATATTTGGCCCACGAAGCGGGACCAAACAAGGCTTGATAGGTAGCAGAACTGGAAGGAATCGAGCGAGGGTGGCCGTGACGAGGACGGCGGTGAGAACCCCCAGAGAGAGAGGGGTTAAAAGGTGCAGTAGTTACAACTAGAGAAGGAGCCGCACCAGTGGACGAGGTAATCACCACTGGGGGCTTGGGGCTCGACCCAACCACAGAGGAGGGAGGGGAGCCAGGGGAAGGAGTCAGAGGCCAAAGGAGGAGCAAGGTCGGGGCCCGATGCAGCGGAGGTTACAGAGCCCGGTCTTCCAATACGGACCGACCCAGGGGCTTGGTCGCTCACCCCACGAGCCTGAGAAGGTACACCAGAAGCAGCCGAAACAGGGTTTATCATCATGACGAAAAGAAGAATTCATTCACGAATGTGCCCCCACACCCACCACGGAGCCACAATTAGAGGCAGGACACCCAACAAGAAGCTATCGCCGATCTTGCCGGGGCCTCCTAGGGGTGCGTCGTGAGTATACGCCCCACAAACGCCACCTTAAGAAACCGACAGTCCGTCGAGATCGGGCTCAGTGACGAAAGGGGGATTGACAATAAAAGGTTACCCTCGCTCTCGACGTCGGGTACTGCAGTTCTACGGGTGCAAGAGTATGCCTCCTCAAGCACCCGGGCGTCAAAATAGAAGAAGTCCAAGGGAAGAACCAGAACGAGCAAAAGGTCGGCAGGAAACGGCAAGCAGATAGGAGAAGAGGGGGGAGAAAAACGAAACAGAAGGAAAAGGAAAAGATGCCCAGCAGAATTGGAGAGGACGGCAGCAGGAGCACAAGGCTAGAAAAGGACAGAGGACTGTCCCAAGGAGCATCACACTCCGGCAGCCGCCCACTAAGCCCCCACACGGCGACAACGAGCTGAGCGGGGAGGGGGGACAAAACCATAATACCAAACACATTTGTATCCTACTCTTAATCTTATGTAAAGTGAATCCTTCCAAATAGACTTTCTTCTACCATAAGTGAAGGACGCATAATGCTTAAGTGTGTTACTGCTGTCCACAATAGCCGTTCTCTTTACTTTTTATTCATCCTCTTGGATCATCTTGATTCATGACCGTTTCAAAGTTTTATAACATCCAACATCGACAAGTTTTATTCTGAGGCTCTCTTCGCTATCACATCAACTGCCTCATTCACCAATATTCCCATATATGAAGGGTGCCATATAAATCTTATAACTATTTTTTCTAAAGACTATATTCTCTATACATTATTACAATATTCAGGTATACTACTCGTCTCCTATTTAAAGACTAACGCTTCTCTACTGTCTACATATAAAAAATGAATTTTTACTACATATGACTTGTGACGAGAAATGTAGGTGTTAAGGCAGTCTTCTCTATGGCTGGTGGAAATGTCAATCAAAAAAAAAAAAAAAAAAAAGTTGGCTGCTTGGCGGTTGTCTTCCTGTGGTAAAGTGAGAGGGAAAAACACGCAAAGCAAATTTTATAAATAATGAACTTTAATTTAATTTAAACAAATATAAACAATAAAAATAATCCCTTGGCTATGTACAGTGCGGATCAAAAATACAAAGACAAAACTCAATATAAAATAAAATAATGGTTACGTTACTCTACAATTAGCAAGACAAAAAATTAGTAAAGGTGCTGAGAATATTAACTGGCTGAAACCTCCACTTAGTATACAGGGCGTATGCTTAGACAGAAGCGTCAGCCTTAGAGCACAAAGAATATTCTGAGGCCAACTGCTCGTGCAAGACTATATATGGCGATACAGATGGCGCTGGAGTCGCGTGAAGTCGCTGATTCACCAATGGGGAGAGTGTTGGCTTGAAGTGGTAGTTTGGTGATCGATGAGGGTGGTGCGGCTACAGTGAGGAGGAGGGGGGGGGGTTTGGAGTGAATGTACCTCCCTGTAGAGACGTCTGTTATTCGACTTCTATAATATGCTTGAATGTGGCATCTTGATGTTGCAGACGTATAGAAGTAACGAGATGTAGGAAAGAGCAGGCTAAATCTCTCTTGAAAGAGATTACTGTCACAGACTACTTCCTGTAATCCTGCTAATTCAGTTTTAAGTTCAGCCTGCATTGAAGAGACATTGTCAGTTAAGCAGTGTCCAAGAACAGTATATACAGTGCCGATGTGTACTCCCTAATAAAAACTGCATCCAGTCTTTCCACATCCCTAGCTGATGTTGCCGTCGTTTTAGATTTAGCTACTCTGAACTAAATGTCCGTGTAGCACAGGCTATAGTGAGCCTGTAATTGAGATCGGTTATTCACAATAACCTTGTTACTGTGATGTGTGTGTCAAAGTTTTAAATTGAGGTGTGGTTTCCTCTTTTACAAATTTTTACTGCTTATGTTTTAGTGCACTGGTTTTAGTCTTGTTTTGATAACAATACCTTGGTGGCAGATAAAGATGTACAGTGTTCTCTAGTGTCCCATTATTCAACTGCATTGTAGTCGCTGTGAATTTTGAATCTAATACAGCTGCTCTTATTGGATTATTGTTGAGTTTGGTGCACAGGGCTTCAGTTGCTTCACATTTCAATAAGTAATGCAATAGTGTTGTCCCTGCATCTGTTCCACAGATATGACATACTTTAACTATTGAGTTTAGTACCTCTCAGCAGCACTTGCAACGAAGTCAGTGTGTGTATGGCTACTACAAGGTCTGTATCTCTGTGCCATGTTTGAAAGAGGGGGATACTGTCTTGTTCGTATTATATCACATTGAGTCTTCCTTCTGCTACTTTGGCTCTGTAGTGACTTATGATGATGTATTTTTTTATTTGCTCCTTAATCTCTGCAAAACTTGAGGTATGTTAACCTTTACAACAGGTAGAGAAGTGGCAGTTTTTGCTAGTGATCCCTAGCTACTAATCCATCACAATATACATGTGTTTTCTGTAAGTAATTCTCTAACTATACAGTAATATGTTGCTCTCAGCTCTGCTATCTCATACATACTTTTTGTTCTTTTGCAGGGGGAATAATTACTACATCTACGTTACAATCCTTCCATGGTGGTGTGAATTGTCTCTTAGGTAAAGCAATACATTTGGGAATAACATACTCCAAGATCAGAACATAAGATACTCATATATGCTCTTATTATTCTTTAACATACATTGTTCATTACATAACATACATTAATTCATTAGCTCCACCGCTTCATTAATCTAATCGCAGAGGCTATATTTATCTCTAAAATAACATCCTTAATATTCTGTAGGAACTCCAGACATGTGCCGAGACATTCATACATGCTTTCCGTAGGTTTGTTGACCATCGATCTTGCCCCAAGTTAGTGATCTCAGTGCAACTTCGTTGCAGGGGAAGCATGTCAGAGAAGTCTGGAATCACCTAGTTGTATGCATTGCCCTAAATCAACAGTAGTGCCACGAAGTTCATATCCCCTAGAAGACAATGGCACGGAGGCTTCTACAAGCGGATGGTGGGAACAGTCAAATGCTGTCCAAGGAAAACCCTCCACCACAAAAGATTGATCTACAGGAACTTCACACCGGTCACCGAAATTGATTCTCGGAACAATAACAGACCACTGACGATCTTTCGCAGGTAGGCTATTAAGTCCAACAAATATGATGTATGGAAGACTTCGTAAATCTCTAACATCTCTCACATACATGGGATCAGAAGATCCGTCGCATGTCCTAGTGACTTAAGAGCTACAAACATCTGTCGAGAGTAATAAGTCGGTGGAATGACGTTTGGACTTAAGAATACCTAACTGCTGATAGGGAGAATGATGATTACAGGAGAATAATGAGTATGGGAGTATGACTATGGGAGTATCAGCAAATAACCCCTACAATAAATAAAAAACTAAATCTGGTGGTGATGTTCTGGTTGACAGTGACTGTCCACGTTCAGAATGGCCTCTAGGCGGTATAGTCAGTATTCAGACAGCCAGGGTATCTTGGGAATAGTGAAAGTGAAGTGAAGAGGTACAACTAGTCTTAAAACCTTAGAAAATCTAATTTTCTCGTAGCTAGCAGGAAAGGATGTTACCCCAGAGACTCCCCACCCCGCTGTCCTGAAAGGACTGCCGCACAACATTGCAAATAAAACAAACAATACTATAATTCTGAAGGAGAGCAATGAAAGTTTCTCAATTCCTAAACAGTGAACTCCAACTCGTGTTACTCCCTTCCTCACCGGAATTATGCTGGAATTTTCGACACTAAATACTAACACACATTGCACCAAGCAAAGGCAGTTATGTTAGGAAAATACTAACCTGACTAACCACTAATTTCTCTAAGAGAATCGTTAAAAGAAAATGACTTTCATGGCTTCTCAGACAAAATGGGATATTTGCCACATCACCTGAAGAATATTTATCCATAACACGTATCATAAAAACACAATTCATGGAAACAAATAAGATAAAGTATTCTCCAAGACTGGATATAACTTAATTACAAGTGAATTCAATGTCTACTTCCCTAAGTCGGTAATGACGGATTTAAAACTGTGCTAGGGAACGCGTCCTGAGTACTGTAGGGAAGACACACTACTGAGAGAGACCAGCTTAGCCCACAAACACGGTAGTAAGACCTATTAATCTTCCTGCAAAATCAGTGTGGTTGAGCACCAACTCCTCCTGTTATCGACTATGAACTTTGTTAATTATAGGAAGAGTGCTATTTCCGCTTATTAGATAAGTATAGTGATCACTTAAACTAATAAATTGACTGGTTATAGAACAGGGCTACCTACCCAGAATGGGTAAGAATTATTGTAAATTAACTTATTCTTTACATTATCCCATGTAAACACAGGCAAAACTTATGCCCCTGCCTCCCTCCTCTCATCTTACTGGCTATTCATGCTCGTGCCACCTCTTGAGTGGCTTAATCTTCAATTAGTCGTCTCATCACAATCGACTTTATAATGGATCCAGAACGGGCAGAAACTTCGTTGCCCATTTATCTTTTAGTGTGTGGTTTGGTGAACTAAACATATTCTTCTTTCATTGTTATGTCAAATATATTTGTTGCTGGTTATTACTTTGTCATTATTCGGGAAGGGGAGACAAGGAGAAGTTAAGTGACTACATTATCTTTGTGCATCATAAGGCATTCTCAGTCGCCATTATGGCCTTGACCATGAGTTTCAGCCCACGTGACAGAGTCTCCTGCCTATTACCAGGCTACATTCTACATTACAGCCAAGCTGTATTCTCTCGAACTAATCCAGTAATATTTAGTAGGCTAACAATTGTTGCAAATTTCCATTAGTTGATTAATTTTGACTGATAGGCTATGTGAATTAAACCCCCGAATTTGTGAAAGAGGAAAACTAGTAGGATCATTTCTAAATATACAGTTCCCTTTGAATTAATAATAAATTCCAATAAAACTAATAAACTAATATAATAAAAAAACTAATTCCGATTGAGAGATCTCTCCCACCCCATCTTCAACATCTCCAGGGGCTCATCTCTTCCGGCGACTCGTTCCCGGGCAGGAACGTCGCACAAGGCATGGAAGAGCGTGTTCACAGGAACGTGAGGATTCTCTCGAAATGTTGGAGACCATGGACAGTGAGCAGGGTGTGCAGGGGTGTGAGGTGGCTTCTTTTAAGTCAGTGGTTGTGATGCGGTTCTCTAATTGGTGCAGACGTGTGGGCATCCCTTTGTGGGTAGGCCGCAGTGGAAGGTGCTGAGACTGTAGCCGGCAGAGAAGTCAAGTCATGATGGTCATGATTTCTATTTAGTTTTGAAGCGGGGTCTGTTTCACACCTGGAGCCCCACCTCCAGGCGTGCTTCTGTCCTAGGTGCCCGAAAGATTGTCAGAGGCTGCTGTTGATTCTTTGCGTGGAGTTTCGGCTCATCTTGACTGGCCGGGCCCTGACGAATAGGTGGTGTGTAAATATATACTTCAGATGACTTCATTTAATTTGTGCTTCTATTAACAACAATGGGCAGCATTCCATGGTAACTGATCTCTGTGCTTCATAGGCAGGGGGTTGATGTGGCTTTTGTTCAGAAACACAATGTTCGGTGTGTGGCTTTGTTGCATTGGTTGGAGGAGGAGTATTTGGTTTTGTTAAATCTGGTTCAAATGTTGAAAGGGGGTACGATGATCCTACTTTTCAAGCAGGCGCCTATTTCGGTGTTGCACACGGAAATGGACTAGGATGGCAGGATTTTGTTGGTAAAGATCTTGTTTATGATGGTGGCGATTCCTTTATTATTCATTTACGCACCCTCAGAGGTGGCTAAGCAGCGGGAACATGAGGCTTTTTTTGCAGATTAAGTTTTACATTTTTTTTTGAGACATGCTACACGTGCCATGGTGTCTTACGGGGAATTTAACTGTCAAGTCGGCATGGGACAGTAGCAGTCTCTTGCCTGCAAATGTGTCCCCTGCGGTGATTGAGGCTCTTCAGTGTTTTGGTTTTCGGGATGCGATGTGATTCAGGGGGGGGGGTGGTGCATTGGCATTTACGATTTTGTCTTATGGTTAGTGTTCTCGTCTCAATAGGTTTTACGTTCATAAGTGAACATAAATAATAATATAATAATAATAATAAATAATAAATGTTTATTTAGGAAAGGTACATACATAAGAGATTTTACAAAGTTTGTTGGATTAATAGATTGTGGGACATTTGGGGCTTGACTATTTATTTAAATATTAATGTAATGAAAATCAATTACGAAGGACCACCCGCTTTTATAGTAAAGAGGGAAACTAAGAAATATGATCATTAGAAAATTCCTAGATGAACCAGTAACTATGGATAAAATACTAGAGAATATGATCACTGAGATAATTAATGGGCTGTATAATTAACTGAATCAAAGCCTCAAACACCTACATTGGGGGGTTATTACTGGAACTCAATACGTCCAGGAACTAGTGTGGTTCGTTCACCAGTCCAATGTGTAATAATCTAATCCTATGAACATTTATAGAATCATTATCTTTATCATCAATGAGAACATAGATCACGAACATGAGAATTAAGAATTATAATAAACACATGTCAATGCAATGAAACAGAGTTCTGCATGTAAAGGAATACAGATAATAGAAATCAAGGAATACGAAAGGAGTCTTAGCTTGAAGACGATTTCCAAGAAGTTAGTTACGACTCATCCTCTGATTTTCCTGGACTCGTCATGGAACACTGGGAGTTGATTAACATGGGAAATGACAGCTCGGAGAATTCTTCACACACGATGTAAATCAAATTGTATTCAGTAGCAACAGATTAAGCTGCTAGATATCTATGTTCAAGAAATTGAGATTAATAATAAGAGTAAATAATGACCTGTAGTTTTTTATTGTCGCACGGCGTCACGACAAGCTACCCAGCTATAAACCCACCCCCTAGATGATGCATCAAATAAGGATAAAGGTACTTAGCTAATATAGGCACTGTGTAAGTTAAGGCTTGCCGAAGTTCGCGTCCTAGGTTCCGGCTTCGTAATAAAGAACACGTGGTGTCCAGCCTATCCTAGATACTGACGCGCTTCACTGGCCGGTCACGTGGTATTACATAGAACCAAATTTAACAGGTTCTGGCCGAATGTCAAATTAAATCTCTTGACAATTCAACTTGTTATGTAAAGTGACACTGACACCAGCAAAGTTAATGTCTGCAAAGGTTCTTCACACCTCACAGTGGCAACTTTCTTCTGGAGCTCTTGATGGCGTCTACCCTGGTGGCTGGGGTAATGGCGTCTCCTCTCTCCCGCTCCGCGTCCCGCGTTCGCTACACAAATTATTTATTACGGATATTATCATTTCTCGCAGTTGTGATTGAAATGCTCGGATAAGGACGGGTTTATTATTTAGAGGAGTTAAATATTATTATTTGCCCGTTTTAGGATAGTAAACGAACAATGGAGATGAATTAAAGTCTCTCCAGGGCATTCACGCGTGACGTTAAGTTTATTACTAGATAACAGTTAGAACTATAAATGCTCTATTTGGCATTAGTTTATCTGTAATTAATTATCACACAGAACACCGTTGTTTATTGAGAATCAAATTCAATTCTCAGACACACTGGATATAAATGTGTTTATTACAATGGAATCTGACGCAATACTGGCGTCTGGTGACGTAAGAATTCTAGCCTTATTGTACAGATGTAATTATTAGTACATGTGAACTCTACGCTTGGTTATTTTTAATCACTACAATGATTAGTAGAATTAGTAATAATTAATGAGAATACAACAGTGTTGTATTAAGTGTTGGAAATTTCCAACATAGATAGAGCTAGTACATACAATGCCTAAAGCCACTATTACGAAAAGCGTTTCGGGCAAGAAAAACATTAATGACTAAAGCTTAATACTAATGGGTATAAAGAATAAAATGTGTTGAGAACAAATAAAAATAGAGGTAAAAGAGGGGGGAACATGGCTGAAAAAGCAGCACAAATACAATTACAAATTATTACAGAATTACATTCAAACAGTGTTGTTTTGAAAACAAAGAAACAGACATTGGTTGACAACAGAGGGGTAAGGTAGGTTACAGGGAATTTATTAGGTAGTGCTTCGTTCTAATCTTAAACTGGCTGAGAGAAGTACAGTCTTTAACATGGTTGGGAAGGTCATTCCACATTCTGGGTCCGTTGATTTCAAGAGCATTTCTAGTTTGATTAAGTCGTACTCTAGGAATATAAAAACTGTATTTATTTCTTGTGTGGTGCTCATGGGTTCTGTTACAATCTTCAATGTATCTTTTGAGGTCAGGATTGGCATTACAGTTCAGCGTTTTATATATGTATAATACACATGAGAGAATGTGCAGTGACTTAATATCTAACATATTCAGAGATTTGAGTAGGGGTACCGAGTGATGTCTGGGGCTAGAGTTGGATATTGTCCTAATAGCAGCTTTGTGTTGAGTAATTAGAGGACGTGAATGATTTTGGGTAGTAGAACCCCAAGCACAAATACCATAGTTGAGATATGGATAGATGAGGGAGTAATAGAGTCACCAGGGCAGGGCGGGGTACATAATATCTGTTCTTAGAAAGAATGCCAACAGTTTTTGAAACTTTTTTTGATATATTTAGAATGTGTCCTTGGAAATTCAGCTTGTGGTCGATGAGAACGCCAAGGAATTTGCCATATAATTTGTTACAAATTTGGGTATTGTTTATTTTGAGATTTATTTGATTAGAGGATTTATTGCCAAACAGAATATAGAACGTTTTGTCAATTTTAAGGGTGAGTTTGTTGGCAGTTAGCCAAAGATGGACTTTCTTTAGCTCAGTATTTACTGTGGCATTTAGAGCAAGGGGGTCAGGACTGGAGTAAATGAAGGTTGTGTTTATGATCTATTTGCTGATGACACATGATATAAGGTCGGTGGTATCTTTTGGACGGTACCAGTTGCTTTCTCGGACCATTGTATGGTGCTGGTTAAGGTTAGAGCTCTGAGCCAGGTGCGAGTGGAACGGTGATGATGGAAACTGAACTGTACTTTGCTACAGTGTCCTGATGATCGTGCTCGGTTTCGGGAGCGGTGGGCTGTGTTGGTCGTCCGAAAACGTTGGTATCTTGTCTTTTGGATTAGGGTGACTGGTGTAAGAGGTTGCTCATTGCATTAGCGAAGAGGAAGGTGGCTGCACGCTATCAGTTTCAGTTATTGCATGTTCTGCAGGAGAGGGGGGTGACTCATTTGTATGGATCAGGTAATCAAGGGTTTGATAGGTTTGGGGATATTTTATTCTGTAAAATTTAAATTCGTCTGTTGCGGGGGGATGTTGGCTGAGGGGGCTGCACGTGCAAGCTGTGATTGGGCAGAGGTTATTTGGCGAACGTTTCCGCAGTTTGTTGGAGAAGGTAGATATATAAGCACAGTTTGCTTATATATAACGAAATTATTTTATATAGGAAAAAAGTCTGTTTTGAATAAACAGCATGTTAAAATTGATGAATACATCTCTGGGATCGGCCGCCGGATGGAATGGATTTCGTCTGAGGACAGCTTAAACAGAAAATCTTTAAAATCTTGTTAACCTCCTCACAGATTCAGTGAACACAGTGACTGAAGTTGTATAATTAGAAAGTAAGTAAGTAATTATCAAAAGAAGGCACCAAACCGGGAAGGCTATGTAGCACCATCAAATACGCAAAATAATCAGAGGGCGCTAAATATCACCAAGGATGCCAATACGAGAACAAAAACGCATAAGGCGAACGATATCAAAAGTATCCGAGTCACCAAGAATTCTATCGAGGGACAGGTGACCGCGAGGGGCGGTCGGAAAGCAAGACACACGCTCGTCCTGGAAGTCAGGACATTCAAGAAGGACATGCACGACCGTAAGAGGGACAATGCAACTAGGACAATAAGGAGCAGGGCGGCGCTCCATCAAGTGACCATGGGTGAAGCGAGTATGGCCAATACGCAACCTCGCCAGAGCTGTTTCCCACCGCCGGTTACGGTGGAAGGAGGACGGCCACGAGGAAACACAACATTTAAGAGTACGTAGCTTGTTACCAGTAACAGACAACCAAGAAGCCTGCCAACGGGTAAGGACTGAGGAATGGATAACCGGGTAAAAGTCGGAATACGGAATGCCTTTACGAGAGATGGGACAAGAGCGGACAGCTTCTTTAGCGGCAGCATCCGCACGCTCATTTAAAGACACGCCAATATGGCTGGGAACCCAACAAAACTCAACCGACTTAAATTTACTGTGAACGAGAAACAGCCAATGCTGGATCTCGACAACTACTGGATGAACTGGATTAAAGCACCCGAGAGCCATGAGGGCACTACGAGAGTCAACAACAACCACAAAGGAAGACTGACAACGAGAAAGCAGGAGACGAAGAGCATAGAGAATAGCATAAAGTTCCGCTGTAAAGATGCTAGTCTCCGGAGGCAAGCGACACATATAAGTGCGATCAGGAAAAACAACAGAGTAGCCAACACCGTCCGCTGACTTAGACCCATCGGTGAAGACAGAAACGGAGCGGGAGTGAGAAGAAAAGTGCTCGAGGAAAAGGCGTTTTAGAACCGTAGGAGGGGTAAAAGCTTTAGTGATACGAGTCAAGGATGTACAAAACCGCGGAAGAGGGACCCTCCACGGGGGCAAAGAAGGAACAACACGAGGAGAAACATCAGAAATACGAACGGAGAGAGAATCCTGTAGGCGAGATAACCGGACAGAAAGAGGGAGGTGGTGAAGAGGAACAGGAACCGCAGGAGGGGTAAAAGTTAAAGCACGACAGAGGCGAGAGGAAGGATGTTGCAAGGACCGCGCAAGATAGCGAAGACAGTAGCGATCACGGCGGTCCTGGAGAGACAGGAAGCCAGTGTCAACATACAAGCTAAGGACGGGAGTCGAACGAAAGGCACCAGAACTGAGGCGCAACCCAGTATGGTGCAAAGCATCAAGACGGCGAAGAGTAGAAGGAGAAGCAGACGAGTAAGCAGGGCAACCATAATCGAGCTTAGACAGGACGAGAGAGGAATGTAAAGCAAGGAGAGTGCGCCTATCTGCCCCCCAAGAAGTATGGGACAAGACCCGAAGGAGGGTAAGGGCCTTAGAGCACTCAACACGGAGGTAAGAGATATGGGGAGACCAAGACAAACGAGTGTCAAGGAATAACCCTAAAAGCTTCGCGGAATCTTTGTATTCAAGGGGATGACCATAAAGTGACAAAGAGGGACGAAGAACAACCCGTTTCCGCGTAAAAGTCATGGCACAAGTCTTAGAAGTAGAGAACTTGAAGCCATGACCTGTGGCCCAAGACGACACGGCATCAATTGCAAGTTGAAGCCGGCGTTGAAGGAGAGGCGAATCATCACCCTGACAACAAAGGGTAAGATCATCGACATAGAGAGCGGAGAAGACACCAGAAGGAAGAGAGGAAAGAAGATCATTGAGGGCAACCAGAAAAAGAGTAGTGCTCAGAACACTACCCTGGGGCACACCTTCGTATTGCTGAAAAGAGGGAGACAGAGCGGTACCAAGGCGCACCCGAAAGGAACGACGAGAGAGGAAGCTGCGGAGAAAGAGAGGGAGATGACCACGAAGGCCAAAAGAATGAAGTTGAGATAGGATATGATAACGCCAAGTGGTGTCGTAAGCCTTTTCTAGGTCAAAAAGGACGGCAACAACGGAGGTCTTCGCAGCAAAAGCAGTACGAATATAGACCTCCAAGTTCACCAGGACATCTGTCGTGCTGCGGCACTTGCGGAAACCAAATTGAGAAGGGGAGAGGAGGTGATGGTGTTCCAGGAACCACATCAGACGAACGTTAACCACACGTTCAAAGAGTTTGCAGACACAACTTGTGAGAGCAATAGGGCGAAAGTCCTTAGGGGAAGTACCCAGAGACCCCGGTTTGCGAACAGGGAGGACAACGGCATCGAGCCAGTCCTCAGGGACTGACGACGACTCCCAGATCCGATTATACAGACTCAGTAAATACTGAGACGTGCTCGGAGGGAGATGGCGAAGCATCTCATAATGAATACCATCGGAGCCCGCCGCCGTAGAACCGCAGAGGGCCAGGGCAGAACGAAGTTCAGAGAGAGAGAAGGGATCATTATAGGGAAGCTGAAGATGAGTGCAGAAATCTAAAGGACGAGACTCAAGGACAGGTTTACGAAGAAGGAAAGATTGGGGAAGATGAAGACCAGAGCTAACAGAAGAAAAGTGGGAACCCAGTTCGGAAGCGACCTGCAACGGGTCCGCCGCAAGAGTACCATGGAGGTGAAGAACCGGTGAAACATCGGGAACGAACTTACCCGCTATCTTGCGGATACGCTTCCAGATCTGGGCCAGAGGGGTTTCGGACGTAATTGTCGAGACATAAGATGCCCAACATTCACGTTTAGCCGTACGGATGGCCCTACGGGCCACCGCACTCGCTTTCCGAAAGAAAAGAAAAGAATCGGTCGTCTGCCTACGGCGGTGCTTCTTCCAGGCTGCACGCTTACAGCGGACAGCCCGAGCACAGTCCGCATTCCACCAGGGAACGCACTTCCGTGGACCCCGAGAGGAAGAGCGAGGAATAGAGCGGAGGGCAGCGTCGAAGACAGTGTCATGAAAAAGGAGGAGAGCGCGAGAGAGGGGCAGAAGGGAGAGGTCAGAGAGAGTAGCACTGAGGGAAAATAGGGTCCAGTCCGCCTTAGCAAACTGCCACCTAGGGAAAGAGAGGGAAGGGCGAAAAGAGAAAAAGGAAACAAGGATGGGGAAATGATCACTTCCATGGAGGTCATCAAGAACCTGCCACGTGAAATCTAAGTAAAGAGAAGAAGAGCAGAGAGAAAGATCAAGACAAGAAAGGGTGCGAGTTCGAGAGTCCAAATGAGTGGGCTCACCAGAATTCAGAAGAGACAGGGAAGAAGAGAGGAGAAACGGCTCAAGGAGGCGACCCCGGGTATTCGTCAGAACGTCACCCCAAAGAGAATGACGACAATTGAAGTCACCCAGCAGGAGCACAGGCTCCGGCAAGGAGTCTAGGAGGTGTTTCAAATCAGGAAGAGAGAGCGGGACACTCGGGGGGAGATAAATGGAACAAACTGTGTACCATTTCCCCACAAAGATACGAGCAGCAGAACAATGGAGAGGCGAAGGAAAAAGTAAAGGAACAAAGGGAACATCAGCCCGAATCAAGAGAGCAGAAGAATTAGAAGCCCCAGCAATGGCTGGGGGGGGGGGGAGAGAAAGGAATAGCCACGAAAACGACCAGGACGAGCACCAAGCATTGGCTCCTGGAGACAGACACAAAGGGGCGAAAACCGCGAAACCAGAAGTTGGAGTTCGAGGAAATTGGCGTAATAACCTCGAACGTTCCATTGAAGAATGGACAACGACGAGAAGAGAAAGGACAAAAACAGAGAACAAGGAAGAAACAAAGGCGAAAGACCAACAGAGCACGTTAAAGAATATCAGGGTCGGGACCAGGGTCAGCAAAGTCAGGGTTAGGGGGCATGGGTAAACGGAGCAAAGACGGAGGGAAGGAAACGGGAGAACAGATCAGAGGTGGGCGGGCAGGGTCCGGAGGAGGAGGAGGAGGAGGAGGAGGAGGAGGAGGAGGAGGAGACAACGGAGAGGAGCAGTCAAGGACAGCAGCAGGAAGAGGGGGAGTAGAAAGAGAGGAGCGCACCCCAGCAAGAGCAGCAACCGAAAGGGAAGCAGGGGCCAAAGAAACCTCCATAGCAGGAACAGGGGGCGCAAGCACTGAAACGGGAGGGGAAGGAGCAACAGAGCCAGAAGGAGGAGCTGAGGAAGAAAGCGAAGCCTTCTTACCCGCCGGGGAAGAGGAAGGAGAGGAGCCAGGCTTACGCTTCTGACTTAAAGAGACCGGTGTCCCAGCAACTACGTACCGGGCAACGGATTCCAGTGTCTCAACAGGAGAAGCCGAACGAGAGCACACACGACGGCCGTTAGGAGAGCGATGGACATCCGCCCGCACCGACAGGCTGCGGGGAGAGCCGATAGATGGAGGAAGAGGATGGGAAGGAGGATCGGAGGGGGACGAGGAAGAAGACACAGAAGACACGACAGACCGGGTAGAAGGAAGGGGAACCCCAGACAGAGGACCAGGAGGAGGATCCGTCGGGAGAGAACCCAAAGGGACAGAGGAGGGGGCAGTGGGCGCATCAGGGTCCAAGGCCCGGAAACGGTTGTGAGTCTGAGGAAGGCGGGAAGGACGAGGAGAGGAAGAGCGCAACACGCGAGCATAAGAGACATTAGCATAAGGCGGGAGCCGGCGAACCTGGCGCCTCGCCTCAGGAAAAGATAAACGCTCCCGGTGCTTCAAGTTGAGGACGGCTGCCTCAAGCTTGTAATGGACACACGCACGGGAGAAAGTAGGATGGGCCTCACCGCAGTTGAGGCAACGAGCCTGGGGAGAAGTGCACTCCGACTTAGAGTGACCTTCGCCACCACACAAAGGACAGAGAGAGACAGTCCCGGAGCAGCGGAGGGCACCATGCCCAAACCTCCAGCACTTGTTGCAGAGCCGAGGAGAAGGAATGTACTCCTGGACAGAGCACCTGGCACCAGCAAGAATGACAGAGGGTGGAAGGGTCCTACCATCAAAGGTAATCTTCACAACCCGGAGGGGTTGACGGCGACTACCACGAGGGGGACGAGTAAACGTGTCCACCTGGAGAATAGAGTGGCCTTGGGCAGTGAGGATATGTCGAATATCGTCGTGGCAGTCGCGCAGGTCCCGAACACCGGTCGCAACATGGGGCGGGAGCAAAATAGTGCCAACACTGGCATTCAACTGAATGTTCTTCGAGACCCGAACGGGGGTCTCGCCAAGGCAGGATAAGGCAGCCAAGCGGGAAGCAGCATCCTGAGAAGGAGCAGCAACGACACGTGTACCGAGACGAGTGGGGTTGAAAGTAATGGAGGCATCCACGGAATCAATGAGATGTCGATGGAGGGAGAAATCGTCAGGAGGCGCAGAATCAAGAGGGAGGAGATCAAAATATTTGGCCCACGAAGCGGGACCAAACAAGGCTTGATAGGTAGCAGAACTGGAAGGAAACGAGCGAGGGCGGCCGTGACGAGGACGGCGGTGAGAACCCCCAGAGAGAGAGGGGTTAAAAGGCGCAGTAGTTACAACTAGAGAAGGAGCCGCGCCAGGGGACGAGGTAGTCACCACTGGGGGCTTGGGGCTCGACCCAACCACAGAGGAGGGAGGGGAGCCAGAGGAAGGAGTCAGAGAGGCCAAAGGAGGAGCAAGGTCGGGGCCCAATGCAGCGGAGGCTACAGAGCCCGGTCTTCCAATACGGACCGACTCGGGGGCTTGGTCGCCCACCCCACGAGCCTGAGAAGGTAAACCAGAAGAAGCCGAAGCAGGGGTAATCATCTTGACGAAAGAAAGGATTCACTCACGAATGTGCCCCCACACCCACCATGGAGCCACAATTAGAGGCAGGACACCCAACAAGAAGCTATCGCCGATCTTGTCGGGGCCTCCTAGGGGTGCGTCGCGAGTATACGCCCCACAAACGCCACCTTAAGAAACCGACAGTCCGTCGAGATCGGGTTCAGTGACGAAGTGGGGATTGACAATAAAAGGTTCCCCTCGCTCTCGACGTCGGGTACTGCAGTTCTACGGGTGCATGAGTATGCCTCCTCAAGCACCCGGGCGGCAAAATAGAAGAAGTCCAAGGGAAGAACCAGAACGAGCAAAAGGTCGGTAGGAAACGGCAAGCAGATAGGAGAAGAGGGGGGAGAAAAACGAAACAGAAGGAAAAGGAAAAGATGCTCAGCAGAATTGGAGAGGACGGCAGCAGGAGCACAAGGCTAGAAAAAGACAGAGGACTGTCCCAAGGAGCATCACACTCCGGCAGCCGCCCACTAAGCCCCCACACGGCGACAACGAGCTGAGCGGGGAGGGGGGTATAATTAGAAAATAACAGTTTATTTTGAATCGCGTTACTTTTTTGGCAATGGCAATGTGAAGACCCAGAAACCTGGATAACCCCTTAGGCCTATAATTTCGCAGATCCCCAAGACAACTTATAAACTCGCAGAGATATTGAACCAAATCTCAATGCCTCCCAACCACGGTCCATTTTAAATCTAGCAACAAATTCATCGTTCTTAAAATAAAACCCCACAAGATCTTTGCTTTCCTCGGCCTTGACAGTCTTCATTAACGTACCAGTGGAAAAGACCCTAAACATTATATTCAATACACAGTAATCACACTAACGTACTGCATTATTAAGAAAATCCATAGGAGCCATGATGAGGGTTCGAACCTATGCAGTGGGTGTTCCCACGCACACACCCTGGTTCGATCACTCATCACAGCTCCTACGGATTTTTTCACTGATACAGTCACATTAGTGTGATTACTCTATATTAAAGGAGGAGAGTCAGAGGGAGAACATTCCTGGATGACAGAGCCAGAGTACATGCAGGGGGGGGGGGGCTGTGTGAAACTCCTAGCCCAGTTTCAGGAGAAACCTTAGGAAATCCTTGTATGTTCAGTAGAACTCCAAGTTGCAACCATTGTACTATGTCGTGGCCTAGTTGACTAGGGCGTGTGTGTGGGAACACCCACTGTTGGGATTGAGTACTACAGATGTTGGAGGTAGCATGTTTGGATTTTCTTGGCGGGTTTAAATGAATTGTCGATAGTTAAAACAATTAAAAGTACCGAACAAATATTAGACAAATATTCAGTGGAGGCAGATAAGCCAATTAATAGCATGGTGGCAAAAATTCACCTGAAAAGTGGGGCTTCACCTAAATTTTTAAAGGCAAGAACAGTGCCGTTTCATTACAGGCAATTGGTAGAATCAGCCCTGGAAAAGCATGTGGAAGAAGGCATCTTAGAGCCAATTACACATAGTGAGTGGGCAGCCCCAATTGTACCAGTGTTGAAGGCAGATCGGAAATCCTTGAGAATCTGTGCAGACTTCAAAGAACTGAACAACCGCATACACTGTGAGAAGTACCCTTTACCTAAGATAGATGAGTTGTTGTCAGTGGTCTGCAAGGGAGCAATTTTTTCTAAGATTGACCTGAAAGATGCTTACTTGCAAATTCCTGTATAGGAGGAGAGCCAGAAATTGTTAGTGATTAACACCCACAAGGGGTTATTTAAGTATAAAAGACTTCCTTTTGGACTCTCCTCGTCTCCAGCAATTTTTCAGATTCATGTCCCAGTTGTTAGTTAACATTGAAGGTGTGGCTAGTTTTTTAAATGACTGTATGATTTAGTATGTGGGGAGAATGAGGAAGTGCATGATGCTAGATTAGAACAAGTTTTGAATCTTTTGCAAAAGCACAATGTGAAGATTAATAAGGGAAAAACAACGTGGAAGACCAAAGCCATTGAATATCTGGGGTACCATATTTCAGGTAAGGGCTTTACTACTCCTCACAAAAATGTAGCTGCTATAATAGATGCCCCAGCCCCAACATCAGTTGGGGAAGTACAGTCTTTTGTTGGGATGGTTACATATTTTTGTAAGTTCGTGAAGAACTTTTCAACAATATTAGCACCCTTGTATGAATTGTTGAAAAAGGGGCTTGATTTAAGTGGGCAGCAAGAGGGGAAAATGCATTCAGGAATATTAAGCAGGAATTGATCAATTCTCCAGTGCTCACTAATTTTACAGGTAGACTCCCGTTGAAACTGGAGGTAGATGCTTCCCCAGTAGGAGTGGGTTGTGTATTATTACAGGAAGTAGATGGTCAGGATAAAGTAGTATATTTTGCTAGCAAGAAATTATCTCCTGCGGAACAGAATTATTCTCAGTTAGATAAAGAAGCCCTAGCTTTGGTATATGCTGTAAAAAAACTGAGGTATTTTCTGCTGGGGAGGAAATTTCTTGCTAGAACAGATCATAAACTCCTGCTAGGATTGTTTGGCAGAGGTAAGCAGATTCCAGTTAATGCCAATGCTAGAATTCAAAGATGGGCATTACTACTCTCGCAGTTTGAGTATGATTTTAGAGTTTAAGCCAGGCAAGGGTAATGTAGTAGCTGATGCATTAAGTAGATTGCCTGTGACAGAAGAATTAAATTCCAGTATTCCAGTGGAGTATGCTAACCTGGTGGAATCTATGTCTTTTGAGGATATTTCATTCCAGACTATTAGGAAGGCAACTGGTAAAGATCCTAAATTAAGTCTGTTGTTGAAATATGTCAAATATGGTTGGAATGATAACTTGTTATTGTCAGAGTATGCTGCAGTGAAGGCTGACCTTAGTATTCACCAGGATGTACTCTTGTATAGGAATAGAGTGGTGGTGCCTGGGGAACTGAGATGTAAGATTTTGGAACAGCTGCATGTAGGCCATAATGGCATAAATGCTATGAAAGCAGAAGCTAGAAGTTGGGTTTGGTGGCCAAAAACAGACCAGGATATTGCTGAGGTAACAAAAAATTGTCATATTTGCTTTAAGAATTATCAGAAATCCCAGGCCCCAGTACTTTCTTGGCCATGCACTGGAAAACCCTGGTCTAGACTTCATGTAGATTATGCAGGACCTATGGATAATAAATATTACCTAGTGGTGGTGGATTCATACACCAAATTTCTGGATGTGCATGTGTGTAATTCCACCACATCATCTGTAACTTGTGAATTACTAAGGAAAACATTGTAATTTTGGATTGCCAGACATAATTGTCTCAGACAATGCTCTTTATTTTGTTTGTGGAAATGAAGGATTTTTTTCGGAAAAATGGTATTAAACATGTAACACCTGCCCCTATAATCCTTCTTCAAATGGTCTAGCAGAGTGAGCAGTGAGATCCTTGAAAGAAAGGTTAAAGCGGTTTACGGAAGGTACTATTAATACAAGGCTTTGTAGATTTTTATATAATCAAAGGAAAACTGTTCATTCTACTACTGGTAAATCTCCTTCTGAATTACTGTTTAATAGACACTTTAAAGTGCACATGGAAGCAGTAAAGTCAGATCCCAATAAAGAGAAATCGGTAACTAGCTTGGCCAGTCAGTTGGCTCAGGGAGAGGAATTGTTGTTTAATGAGGGGGATGCAGTATATGCAAGGAATTTTGGAAGTGGAAAGCCCTGGGTGGAAGGGAAAATTAGGGATTTTAAAATTAGTTCCTGGGCCGCAGGAACTTCACTGTGCAAGTGCAAAGTTTTGGGAACATTAATTGGAAAAGGCATGCCGATCAGCTCATGCCAAGGTTCACAGGGAATTTTGAAGACCCTTCAGGTGGGGGTGGGGCAACTAGTGATATAGTTGCCATATCCCATCTATCCCATCCTTATAATGAAGGGATAGCAGCACCTGCAGGAGACCGGGAGGCAGAGCAAGGGGCAGTAGAGGGTAATGGGGATACAGTTAACCCTATGGACTCTACAAGGAGTAATTCAGAAGAATGTTTCCCAGAAATAACATGTCAGGACTCCCAGTCGAGAAAATCAGGAAGAGTCATACGACCGCCTGATAGACTTAACCTGTAGGGATATAGTTTATTTAAAAGGGGAGGAATGTTGGGATTGAGTACTACAGATGTTGGAGGTAGCATGTTTGGAGCAGATGCTTTTTTGTTTATGATCTTGGTAATAATATTTCATGTACCTGATGATGGTTTTGTTGTTGTTACTGACGGAGAATAAGAGAATAAAACCATGTGGACGAAGATTGTTTGACCAAAACCATAACACCCACCCAATAGGTTGAAACCCTCATCACGGCTCCTACGGATTCTCTCACTAATACTCCGTTTCCTCTTTGCTTCTAGCTGGAGATCTTTGGGTGCACTACGCTGTAATCATAGTACCTCAGGTGTATACACCCTGTTTAAGCAGCTGTTCCCCAAGTTGAAGCGAGTTATAGTAGTTATCCTTATGTAAATAGTAACGTTTGCTCTTCAGTGGTGCAAACAAACTCATAACCCTTTAAATTGTTGTCTTCTCAATTCCTGCATATACTTCAAAATCAAAGATGTAAGCAGTCTGATTCAGCTAGCATGTACAGCACTACTTCATTATCATCAGGTTTATTTGGATTAAAATCTTTGGAAGACAGACAGCTACACCATGTCATTGTGCCTTCATCCAGACAGATGTTTGAGTAATGTAGCAAGTTTTGATTTTCTTTGTTAGATATACCATTAATGTTCTAACTTTAATAAGTGTCTGTACTGTCTTCGGGAATGGCATTGTTATGAGTATGAAACTACTTAGCAATCGTTACATATTGCTTTGAAGTCATACAAAAACTGAAAGACGCTACATGTCACTTTTTATCCGTTTGCCAGAACATTGACATCATTGGCACCGTCACAATTACCATCAACTTTGTCAGTTGCAAATATCTGGCAAGCTCTTTTACATTCACTTCCCACTCATTCTTTTCTAGGTTAGTAGCGTGGAATATGCTTTGTGATGCATACAAATTTCTTTCATATGCCAAATACTTCTATAAATCTCTCATAATAAATAACAATAAATCCCAGAGGAGTGGTTAGTGTTGGGACAGTCAAGCCTGGTGGTCCAGTAAAACACTGAACAAATGGTGCAGTGTTGTCAGTAGACCAGGCTTCACTACAACTGGCATGTGGGGTTCTAGTGGTAAATGAATCGTCTGCACGTGGAGCTGTAACAATAGCCACATCAACATCACTATCATTTTGTATCTCATTCTTACCTGCTGTTTCTGCCACTTTACTATCAACATCACATTATTTACACATTGAAAATATTAGAGGGGCTGGTCCCAAACCAGCACACAGAAATAAAACTACATGAAACTAAAAAGCCTGGCATTATGTGCAGAATACCCCCGTTGAGAAGCAGAGGTGCAATAGGTACTCAAAGAACTATCAGAGGTGGTTCAACATGCTTTCACTACACAAAGGACATAACTAGCCGACCCCCTCGCAGAGTTCACGAGAGCTTGATAAGCACCTCCAAAGAATACTTGATCAACCAGGCTGTGATTCATGAATCAGGCTGCGAGCAGCCGCGTCCAACACCCTGATTGAGCAGTCCTGCAACGAGGAGGCCTAGTCGAGGACCGGGCCACATGCGTTCAGCCCCAAAATCATCACAAGGTAAATGCAAGGAATGATATCGCTCACTTTCCGCCGTGTCAAGGTCACAGCCTGAAAATTCATTAAGTAATCAAACTTTGTTGGCGAGAGTTTCCCCGAGTTCCTACCTCTTGCAAATACTCGCTAGCTTTTCCATAAGTTTTTTTCGAGATGGATTTGCTCTTTTTGATCAATATCCACCACAGTAAATTTTCAGTCTTCATAAAGGCAGAAAAACTGAGGAAAAACAGGAAACTTCACACGTTTAGACTCGGGGGTAGAGCGCCGCGGTCACAAGTATGGTCACTTAGATACTGAGACTCCCAATTGGATGGCTATCCACACGGCGGGGTGATGACTCGTGGGGGAATACAGAGAACGGGAAAACGTTGGCGCGCATTTTAAAACAAGTCACATAATACTCGGACAATAAATGGATTTTTAACAAATATTTTATTTCCATTATGGGTCTAACATGACCCTGAACATGTGAGGTTTGTAAATCATTGAGCGAACATAATCGACCAAGAAAAGTGCACATTATTATTAATTAATAGCTGACTTATCATCCGAGTCGAAGAGTTTCTGGCCCGCGTCTTCCGCCCGCGAATACTAATACTTTGCACTTCTTCAGCTGCCGTCTCCTATGACGTCACTCCCTCACCAGTTGTCTTCGGTATTGGGTGCACCATTCAAACCATTTGGATTCCGTCCTCTGCCTCTGGGGGGCGTGGACGTCGGGCTCTGGCTGCCAGTAGCTGTTTGTCGCTGACTGGTGGTGGTTGCTCGTTGCTGTGGGGCGCCAGCTGACTGAGGCGGAGGTCAGCAATATGGCGGCGGCTGGTGGTGGCCGCATCCGCCGTGTGAATACTGCTCGGCTGGAGTTCTCTGCACCGGTGGATTGGGAACTAGTGGCGGCTGCGCTTTTGGATGTCCTTCAGGTGGATGTTAAAGATCTCCTCGGTCTCGAGAAATTTTCTCCCACTCGCGTGGCGGTGACGTTTGCCACGTCACCTGGATACGAGCGGTTTGTGGGGTGTTGGAACGAGCGGACGACTCCCCTTCCTCATTCGGCTGTGTCTGTGACTGTCTCTGATCCGTGGGGTCCACTGACCTTTGTGAGCGTGCACGGGGTACCTGTTACGTTTCCAGAGGTGGAGCTTTCTTCTGTGTTTACGAGGTATGGTATGGTGTTGCGTCATCGGTACAACTTGTTTAGTGCCGGGCGGCTGCGGGGCCTCCGGCTGGGTACTCGCACGCTGCATATGCGCCTCAAGGAGCCCATCCCCTCCAAGGTTATGTGCTGTGGTCTTCCGTTCCGGGTTTTCTATCCAGGGCAGGCCCGCACGTGCTTCCGCTGTGGGGAGGAGGGCCATGACGCTGCCCAGTGTGAGATTCCTCGACTGGAGACTGCTTCTGTATTCAGTGTGGGGGATTTTCCCCCCCTCCGTGAGGATGGTGCATCCCTGGCTGGTCCTCGGCGTGGGGGTGTGAATGGTGGGGCACCTGTGACTGTTGTGCCTGGTGGTGCACCTGCGACTGTTGTGCCTGGTGGTGCACCTGCGACTGTTGTGCCTGGTGGTGCACCTGCGACTGCTGTGCCTGGTGGTGCACCTGCGACTGCTGTGCCTGGTGGTGCACCTGCGACTGCTGTGCCTGGTGGTGCACCTGCGACTGCTGTGCCTGGTGGTGCACCTGCGTCTGCTGTGCCTGGTGGTGCACCTGCGTCTGCTGTGCCTGGTGGTGCACTTGCGACTGCTGTGCCTGGTGGTGCACCTGCGACTGCTGTACCTGGTGGTGCACCTGCGCCTGTTGTGCCTGGTGGTGCACCTGCGACTGCTGTGCCTGGTGGTGCACCTGCGACTGCTGTGCCTGGTGGTGCACCTGCGACTGCTGTGCCTGGTGGTGCACCTGCGACTGCTGTGCCTGGTGGTGCACCTGCGACTGTTGTGCCTGGTGGTGCACCTGCGACTGTTGTGCCTGGTGGTGCACCTGCGACTGCTGTGCCTGCTGGTTCGTCTGTGCCTATCGTGTCTTCTGTGCCAGCTGTGGTGGAGGACGTGGCTGCTCCTGATTCCCGTCTTCTACTTCCGGTGGATGTGGAGGTGCATCCTGTTCCTGGTGCTTCGTTGGTGAATGGGCGTGGTGTTGGGAGTGTCGTCTCGGTGCCTCCCGTTGTGGGCGATGCTTTCACTGAGGGTGATGGGAGCGTCGTCGTTGGTGCCGGCGTTCCTGTTGCATGCATTGCGAGTCCGCCTTCTGCTCCCCCTGCGGGTGCGTGCCAGGAGGGGGCGTTGACCTCCCATGCTCCTCGCCGGAAGCGCGTGGCGGGGGCGCGCTCACGCAGTAGAGAGCCCCCTGGCAAACGGATTGAGGCTTCGCGGAGTTGTGCCTTGGGTGGTGCCCCCCCTCCTCCTCCTAATTCTCCTGTGTCTGATATGGATTCCGGAAGTGATGCAGTGCCGGTTGGCAGCAAGAATTCCTCGTCGGTGGTGGACGTTGGTGATACCTGGTCAGTGGCAGCGGGGTCTCGGCGTGCTTCGCTGGGTGATGCCGGCACTGTCCGCCTCCTGCGGGATCAGAGGCCAGGCATTATGGTGGATTCCCCGACGGTGGAACGGCGGCAGTTTGAGCCTCAGGATGCTGACGGCGCCTCTGCAGTGGGTGGCTCTGTGCCCTCTGGTGGTCCTGGAGGGGCTGGGGGTCATTAATGGGTTCGATGGCGCCTGCTATTGTTTGTGCGTCTTTGAATGTTCGTGGTCTGAATGCTTTGGCGGTCCAATTGGGCCTTGTGGATGTGCTTCGGGAGCAGCGGGTGGATGTGGCTCTGATCCAAGAGCACAATGTTCGGGATGTGTCTGTGTTGCAGGGGTTGTGTGCTGAGTATCATGTTGTGCTGAACCCGCCGAGGACGTCCTTTGGGGGAACGCTGATGTTGTTTTCGCGGAGGGCATCCATTTCCGTGCTTCACACGGAAATGGATGAAGATGGGCGGGTCTTGTTTGTTCGGGCTGAGTATTTGGGGGTTGTGATTCCGTTCTTGACAGTGTACGCCCCTTCTGGGGTGGCGCATCGTCAGGACCGGGAGCTGTTTTTTCGGGAGGGGCTTTTGCCATACCTGCGGCATGATACGCGGGATTTGATCTTTGGGGGGGATTTTAATTGTGTTACGTGTGTGAGGGATTGCTCTAGTGCTCACCCTCGGAATGTTTCGGCCGCTTTAATTGAGGTTTTGCGTGCGTGCGGGTTTCGCGATGCGGCTGTTTTGTGTGGCGGCTCGTTGGAGTATACCTTCGCTGCGCGTGGGGCGAGTTCTAGGTTGGATAGGTTCTATGTTTCTGGTGGGGAGTGTTCGGTTTTTGATTTTCGCACGGTCCCGGTGGCTTTCTCGGATCATTGTATGGTGGCTGTCCGGGTTGGTGTCCGGAGTCAGGTGCGGGTGGGGCCTGGGTGGTGGAAACTCAATTGTCGGTTATTGCGTTGTCCACGTATTTGTGCGCAGTTTCGGGCCTGGTGGGTTGGCATCGTTGCCCGGAAGGCTGATTTCTCCTCTTTGTTCGTTTGGTGGGAGTGGTGTAAGGTGGATTGTCGGAGGTTTTTTGGGATTGTTGCTAAGCGGGAGGCTGCCGGGAGGTTTGGTTTGCTGCGGTTCCTTCAGGCGCGTTTGTCTTCTTTATATGTGCGGTTGAATGCTGGGGTTGACTGCTTTAGTGAGATTGCTGAGTGTAAGGAGCGTATTTGTGATTTGCGTGCGGTGTTGGCTGACGGTGTTCGCGTGCGTGCTCGTGTAGCTGAGCGGGTGGATGGGGAGAGGCTCTCTCCCTTTCTTTTAGGGAGGGAGAAGGCTGCTAGGGGTTCCGTTCTTCTCCAGGGCCTTCGGCGGCCTGATGGGTCTGTGCTTTCTAGCACAGAGGGTGTTCTGCTTACCGCACGGCGGGAGTTGGAGGCACTCTATGGGGAGGTGCATGGTGATAGTGTGCTCGCGGGTTCCTTTTTGGACAGGTGCTTCCCCGGTTTGTCGCGCTCGGAGTGTGCCCGGTTGGTGCAGGATGTTTCCACGGTGGAGCTCCTGGAGGTGGTTCGGTCGTTTCGTTCTGGGAGAGTGCCGGGTGCGGATGGCCTGCCCATTGAGTTCTACCTTACCTTTTGGGATGTGCTGGGGGGGGTGCTTTTGGAAGTGGTGCAGGCGTGTTTGCGTTTGGGTGCTCTGCCTGATTCCTTCTGTGACGGGATCGTGCGGCTACTCCCGAAGCCGGGCGATTTGCAGTTGTTTTCCAATTGGAGGCCTATTACGCTCTTAAATGTTGATTATAAAATTCTTTCTAAGGTTTTAGCGCGTCGATGTCGGGGTGTCGTTGCGTCGGTGGTCTCTATGGAGCAATTTTGTGGTGTGCCTGGCCGTGCCCTGATGCATTGCAATGCCTTACTTCGTGACGTGCTTCTCTATGCGTCCGAGTATCGGCTTTCGGCGGCTATGATCAGCTTGGACTGGTCCAAGGCCTTTGATCGGGTGTCTTTAGAGTTTGTTTTTAGTGCTATGGAGAGGCTTGGGTTTCCGGTGGTGTTTGTGGGGTGGATCCGTTTGTTGTATGTCCGGAGTCGCAGTCGCGTTTGTGTGAATGGGTTTTTTAGCTCATTTTTTCCTATTTGCCGTTCCGTTCGTCAGGGGTGTCCCATGTCCATGCTTTTGTATGTGATTTTTCAGGAACCTCTTTTTCGGGCGGTGAAAGCGTGTTCCTTGATCGTGCCTCCTTGTCTGCCGTCCGGTCTCCGGCTACCCGTTTGCGGGTATGCTGACGACACCATTCTATTTGTAGCTTCGGAGGGTTCTGTTGCAGCTGTCCAGGACGTTCTCCTGCGGTTTGAGTCCGCTACGGGGGCCGTTCTTAATCGGGCGAAGTCGGGGTTGATGGGGATCGGTGAGTGGGCCTCCCGCCTGGTGTGGGATAGGTCGTGGTTTCCGGTGGTCTCCTCGATTCGGGTTCTTGGGATTACTTGGTTTGCCTCCTATGACCGCTCCTTGGAGTGGAATTGGGGTGCTGTCTCTCGGTCGGTTGGTGTTGCAGTTGGCCTTTTGTCGCGTCGGCCCTTGACGATTTATCAGAGGGGACTGCTTGTTGCGTGTAAGGTCTTGTCGCGTGTCTGGTTTGTGGCTCGATGTTTCCCGTTGGATCGTCGGAAGGCCTTGGGTTTGGAGAGTGTGGTGTATAGATATGTATGGTGTGGGCGTTATCAACCGGTGCGCCGTTCGACGTTGGTGTTAGGGGTGAGAGAGGGGGGGTGTTGGCATTCCTGACGTTTTCACGAAGGCCAAGGCCCTCTTCTGGGTCTCGTTGCGTCGGGGGCTGGCTCTCGGTGGGGGGTTGAATACGCTGGGTGTGTTTTTCTGCTCGCTTCGCTTCAGTTTTTTGGTTGATTTGGGGGTTTGTCAGGAGGTGGCCTTGGTTACCCCCCCTGTTTATTCTTGGGCCGTGGGGATTCTTCGGGAGCTCTGCCGCCATCCTGGGTTTCTGTCTTTCTCGTGCAAGGCTGTGTATGGGGTGTTGTTGCCCCGGGTGCGGCCTCGAGTGGAGGGCTTGTTCCCGTGTTGGGATTGGGGTGGTATCTGGTCGTGTTTGGGGGCACGGTTCTTGGCGCCTCAGCAGCGTGAATTGCTGTTTCGGGTTCTGCATTTGTCGCTGGCGACAAATGAGCGGTTGTGTATGCTTGGCTTGCGGGATTCTGGGGCGTGTGTTCACTGTGGTTTATGTGAATCGCAGGTGCATGTATTTTATTTTTGTGTCCGGTTACAGGGGTTGGTGGACTGGTTTCGGGATGTCCTGGAGGTGTTTTGTGGTCCGGGTTGTCGGGGTGATGTTTTGCGGTTTTTGTTTTTGTATTTTCCGGCTTATCCGCAGCGGGTGCGTAATACATTGTGTGTTTTGGTTGCTGATTATGTGTTTTGTGTGTGGGTTGGGAGGCGGGAGGGTTTTGGGATTGCCCGAATTTTAGGATTTTTACGGGGGCGCATGCGGTTTACCTGGTGGTGGTTGCAGCGCGCTTTTCCGGAGGAGTTTGGTCGGTGGTTCACAGATGCCTATGTTCGTGGGGTTGCCTTTGGGTCGGCGGGTGCCTTGGTGGCAAGGTGATGTTCTCGTCTTGGGTGGGGTTGGGGTGTTGATGGGGGGGGTTTAGAGGGGTTGGGGGGTTTCGGGGTTTGCTTTGCTATGCGCTCCCTTTCCGCTTCTTGGGGTGTCCTTGGCGGGGGTTGCGTGTGTTTGTGTGTCTCCCCCCTTGAGATGCTGCTGCTCCTGTGTGTGTGTGGTGTGTTTTCCGTACCTCCGGGTGCCGGTTGTGTCCGTATGCGTGTGGGTGTGTGATTTTGAGGGGGGTTTTGGCTCCTGCGTGGGCCTGGGTTTTCTGCTGTACTGTTTTCTACTGTTCCTTTTGTGGCCGTGTTTCGCTTTGGCCTGTAACCCTTTATTTTGCGTGCTTGGGTGCAGTGTGGTGTGCCGTGGTGGTGTGGGTGGTATGAGTGTGTTTGTCTTGTTGTTTAGAGTGTGTTTAGTGTGTGGGTACATAATTTCTTCTTATTTAGTGTATATCATTTTCCTGGGCAGCGCGTGTATGATCCTATGCTCCTTTGTTCTTCTGTGTGTGTGGTAGGCGTGGTTTTGTGCACGTGATTCTATATCCACGTCTGTGTATGTTTATGTTATTGGTTCCAGGTGTGTTTCAATGTTATTTATGTACTTTATTGTTAATTTATTTTTCATGTAATTTTCTTGGCCATGTTCTGTGTTGCTATGTAGATATGTACTGTTTAGCCTATTGTTTCCATGTACTGTTTTAGCACTTATTTCCCTGTACTGTTTAGCCCATTGCTTCAATGCGTTTTCATTTTGTTCAGCGCTTGTGTTTGTTTTGCGGTTACTGTTATTGGTTAGTGTACAGACTGTTTATTCCTGTGTACTGTTACTTCATTGGTGTACTTGATGTGTACAGGTTTGCGTTGTTTTGTGTGTTCTTGTAATTTGTGTAATTTATAAAAAAAAAAAAAAAAAAAAAAATTCAAACCATTTTCCGGTAGTCTTAGTGGGTACTCATTAGCCTCACATTCAAGCTTCCTCACAGCCGAGCCGTTCACTACTGGGCTTCCTCGTAGGTGTCACAGGTCACGTTCCCAGGTACTATCCCGAACCCTCTTTTAGAGAAGCTGTTGCAAAGGCTCGTCACTACTAGTCCACTCGCCTCCATCCCTCCTTCCCCGTGTAGCTGTCGGAAAGTGACTTAACACACTAATAAGCTACACAAGCGCCGAGAGCCACACAACCACTGTCACTACTTGTTGGCCAATACTTAACACGGTCTGCTGACCAATAGTTTCTTGGCTGGACAGAACTATCAATCACTGCCCTCCCGCAGCAGTGAGTAATATTTCCTAGCAATGTATTTTTTTCAGAGTTTCAGTGAACAATTATACTGACCATTTTCACACTGGCACTTTCTGCGCAAATGTCTCTAGTCACAGTCTTACCGACTACCTCACTTCGTCGGGAATGCCTTGAAGACCTGGAGGGTAACACTGCACTGTCCACATTTACTCCTGGACTTGTGGCTGATGTCCTTAGTCACTTAATACGGCCGTGAGACGACCCTCACTAGGGCCTCGATCAGTCTTACTTGTGCAGCCTCGTTCATCATATACATCTCTTCAGAAGGTCATCGGCTATTCCTCAAGTAATTCAGAAGTCTATTGTTTTCTCTTTGAAGCTTAACTCTACAGCACAAAAGGGAATCCTGCAAAAATCTCTTAGCACTATCATACATCGTTCCTTGTCCAGGTCTGAGGTAACAGTGACAGGGCCTATGAGCTGTCCCGTAGCTTACTTGGCTCGTAGCCAGTAATGTCGAAATTTCTGACAGCCAAAGCGCTAACCCGTAATGCAGAAAGATAAATGCGTTGTCTTAGGAAATTATTTTCACTAACAATATTAATTTCTAATGAGTTAGCGCAAAAAAATTCTTTTAGTATCGATGGTGGGCTATTGCGTCACCCATCACGTCTGACGCGGTGACGATTTCTTTATCTAATTCTTATTAAAACCAGTCTCTGCAATTCTTTTATTTGCATTGGTTATTTAGATTGAAAAGTAATTAAATATAACAAGAATTAACGTGTACTTCCATCCCAAGGTGAATTTCCATATCCTGACGTGTTGATTCATGGGAAAAATTATAATCACGTCACGTATTCAGCATTTCTAAAATGTGTTTTTAATCACGCAAAACCTTTCGATCCAATGTTATGAACAATGGAAAATTGTTCTCTAATATTTGATTTAAAATATTAGGGCATAAAGACGTCAATATCGTTTCGTTAGTGAACAAGATCAAATAAAATGAGTGCGTTACTTGTGCAGAGTCTCACGTCAACACGAGCTCGATCTGATCCCTGCTGAAGCATGTCAACTAGCATCGTCTAATATGTGGGTCATCCGACGTCCCACGGCTCCCAGACTTTGCTGCTAGCTTCACACAAGGGAAATTGTGTCCAGTCGGTTATTAACATTCTATTGGGATTTATGGCCATATTTACCCTTAATAGAATTAGCCGGCCATTACGCCGCAGGAAAATTTAAACATCCAGAGTAAGTTTAAATAGGAAATTATTCTACTCATTTGAGATTAACTGGATAAATATTAGCATTTGCAAAAGCTACAATGTATGTTATCCACAGAATGTAGAGAAGCAACCCGGGAGCACGCCACCTCAACTAATGGTTTACTGGAGCCTTATGGGCCCTAGTTGGGCTCGACACCACAACTAGGAGGCGAAAATTTGGACCGAGTCTCGAGAAGTTCCACTCACGTTTAACACGCAAATTAACTCTGAAGCTAACCGCCTAACTTTTTCTTCGATAATTGTAGTCAACTAAAGAAATTTATTAATTACCTCCATGATTACATCGTAAAATGGATTCTGCAATATTAAATCAACCTCCCAAGGATATGTAAGTGGTAACACCTACTAGGTTATTAATTTAATCACAGAGTTCACTCAATTATAACTAATGCAAGGAAATATATAAATAATATATATTTCCCAAACAATATAAATAAAGACCTGCTGGGAAATTCCCAAACTTGATGATCTAGGGTCAACTTTAGATTGGAGAAAGGTGCAGGGCTGTAGTCAATCACGTATCTTGCTACATCCTGGGTATGCCAGTGTCACCGCTCTGGGTGGAGACCTACTCGCCTATAACTGTCACAGGCTCCAAATTTGGGGAATAATAGGCTAATACCTTCCCTTGCAAATTCCTTAAAGCTTAATTCGTAAAAATCTTTAAACTCGCACTTTTCTCAAGCTAAAACATTCTTTTGGTCACCTAGCACGTTTGTAGGGTGGATTTGTATATCTTTCCACCTCTGGCCTGCTGGTGCTGCTCAATACCTATCTCAATCATTGTCCTTACATTTAAGTAATTGTAGCCTGGTGTAATACTCTTTTTTCCTATTGATTCCTTTCTTCAAAATAAGTGGTCCATAGTTGGTCAAATTCTCGTACTATCCCACATATCCTGATGTTGCAGCTGCGGTGTTGTGGTCACTACATCGTCTGCATTCGTCTATCTCTTAATTATTTGCTTATTCCATGCTATATTCTGATATGTAAATGTTTAAATGTTCTATCTTGGTTACAAGTTTTGCAGCTTCATCTGCAAAGGCATTCCCCCAGTATTCTTACATGACTTGGCACCCAGTTGATAAATATTACCATTAGGTAAGTATTATATTACGCCTAAAACTTAATCAATATTAAGTTTTAGGCATAATATTTTCGTCCATCTGGGAGCCCCTGTTATGTCTTGCATGGCTTCGTTTAGAATAACCACAACGTATGTCCAATCAGGAGAAAGAATGAGTAAGGCATGTAAAACATTAGCACTGTCCTGTTCCTAGACGGAGCCCTGTGATTGCTATCATATTCAGTTGCAATTTTGCTTTTCTCATTGAATTTCCTGTTTGAAGGTAATCTTAGAATATATCCATACGCCAAGATATTGGCATCGCGTAAACCACTGTAGGTCAATGTCTTGAATTAACAAGGTGCCTGATAAACCAGCGGACAACTAACCCTAGTGGCCTCGAAGAGGACAGGAAGCCGGCGGTATGTCTAAGGTCCCCCACCATTTGCCTTTATGATCTTTTCCACGTATATTTAAAAAAAAAAATGGCGGTTATTACTTCGGCGGGTAGCCGTTTCCATGGGTTAATGTGAACTGTAGGTGAAAAAGCATCTCCTGTTCTCAGTCCATCATTGTGGCTGGTTGAGCTTGAAACCGTTGCGCCTTGTTTGTGATACATCTGACCGTCTGAAGAAAATATCCGGAAACTACATCCTCTAACTGTTCAGTTTTTTTAAAGTTTCAATGAGATCCGCCCTGTAATGCCTGGTTTGCAGTGTTAACCCTGTGACCTTAAAACGTTCCTGATATGAGATGATTAGCGCAACCTGTCCTCTTACAAAATACATCTGAATTTGGCCGCTTGCCCGTATCGCCGAAAATGGACGTAATTTAAAAATGAATATTTGAAAATAATTTTTATATTTTTATTTTCCAAAATAGCAAGTTAGGGTCCTCTGGTAGGTTAGGAGGGCAGGAAGTTCTCCTAAGGTTTCAAAACGTCATGAAAACCGTTAATCTAAAGTTTCCTCTCAATCTGAGTAAGCCGGACGACTCAAAACAGAAAACGGAACAGTTCATCACTATCGTGAGCCTCGTTTCAAATTACGTCCATTTTTGGCCTTACAGGCAAACGCAGGAAAAGTGACGAAATATTTAGAGGACGGGTTAGGAATGACTTTGTCCAATGATGCACCTCCTCCAGAGCAGCTATGTCCTACTTAAAATGTCTTCTCCATGCTTGTATACAGTAATCCAAATAGGAGCACACCAGAGATTTATACATTTGAACCATTTCCTTATGTTCCTTATCGGAAGGTCGCTGGATCCTATTTCCAAAAATGTGAGCAAGTTTGCAAGTCACAATCTGTTTAACAATCCATGTTGTGTTGATTGTACAAGATGGCAATGGTGATTTATTCCTTCCCTTGAGGATTCTCTCCTTGCGCTTGCAGATGTGTGATGTCAAGGTAATTGGCTGGTAGTTTCATACTGAGCTCTTTCTGCGTTTCTTGAAAATAAGAGTGACATTTCCATATTTCCAATCTAGGGGGGACTACCCTATGGTCAAGAGATTTTGTGTCAAGTACTTTCAGCGGTAGGTATAGTTCTTCTCCCAGCTCAGTTAAGACTTTGGATTGAATTCCATCCACACCTGGGGGCTATTGAGAGTCTTAGCCTACTTCATTTGAAAGGCGCTGTTTTTATGTTCTTTGGTCTTAGAGTGCATTCTGGAGTGCAGTCACCTACTGTCATTGCCCTAGACTTCTGTGCAAATATTTTTAGTCATAAAATGCAGCATTCAGATTTTACTTTATTTAGCGCCACTTGTGCTTTATTAAAAAGTGAAGGACCTGTGACGACTACTGCTATATCATCGGCAAAGCTTAGCAATTTAACTCCTACAAATGTCATTTTAACAGCCATATAGAAACCCTCGTTAACAAGAATAGGACTGAGGACGACGACTTGTGGAGTACCATTCACATGCAAGTGTAGTCTGACACTTGGCCTTTCAGCTTTACTTCGGCATACCTGTGAATCTTAACTCCATACTACCATTTTTCTCTTGACAATTTTATAATTAATGCGTGTAAAAATGCTTGTTGGCTTACAAGTTCGAAGGCTTTTTCTAGATCAGGGAAGATCACTATAACCTAACCTGAGTTGACTCTTCCTACGAATTTTGTCATGCAGTTTGTAGTACCTACTACTATAGTAAAGCCAAATATATTCTTATGTTGGTCTCCAGTCTTACAGTAGCCTCTCTACAACCATCAGTTCTGCATTTTTTCTAATACATGATGTTACTGAAATAGGTACAAGTACAGTAGTACCTCGAATAATGAATTTAATCCATTCCAAGTTCGTCATGTGAAACTGACGTCATACAAAACGAATGTCCCCATTTAACCACTGTGATGCACTGTGTTTATTAAATTCCCCCAGTGTGCATGACATCAAATGTTCCCAAAAAATCATTTCTCTTTGTAAAATGATAAAATACCTTCCCTGAACATGTCTATGTAAAAAATAATTACCAAATTCCACTTACTTTGGCTGTGAGGACGTGGACAAGGTGCGCTGTGACGTCATCAGGGGCTGGTCGCCGGTGTGTGAAGCTCCCAGACACGGTCGCGCAGGCCATTCAAGCACCGCATGTGGCTACAAATAAATTTTCAAATATTTTTTCTATGTATTTCCAATGCAGTTTTATTTGTGTCTTTTATTGTATATTATGCATATTTGTGACCTTTACAATATGTATACAGTAGAATGTTCATAATTTTCCATGGAACTGTGATACATGTGTCAGTAATGTGTCCACAATAAATGTTTATTGTCACAATATTACGTGGTAAAATTCACTAAAATTACAATATGTACAGTTTCACATACTATTTACACAGTAACACACCGTATTACACAACAGTACTTTGGAGATGCGTAATAATCAACGAAGTAGTCCATGGTACACAGCACGACTTTGCTCTCGCTGCACCAGCTACAGATAGATTTTCGCTTCCTGTTTCATCGTTGTGCGCGATTGCAAATAACGCACTCGCGTGCACCCTTGGCTTTGGTATTTGTAGGTGGTATGTAGCCAAGCTTGTAAAGCATAAGGTAGTATTGAAACGATTAAAGGAAAAGGTCAATTTGTAAGGTTGGCTTGAAAAGATCGCTTTGTCAGGTCCCACACAGGAAGAGATTCAGCTAGCTTCAAAGAGTGTCCCTCAGTCAGGAAGCGATTCAGGTATTCTTGAAAATATCTATGGAAAACACCACCATGGAAGCCACTAACACTGTTCATCTATGCTACTTGTATCAGATGCATCATCACTGAAGGCAGAAAACGATTCATCCATGTATCATCTATATAAATTGGAGATGGCAATGGTGGGGCTCAGAGCTCAACCCGTTCTCGCACTTTCTTAGTTAATATTGACTTATTAAATACGTGCATATGTGACATACTAAACATACTAGTTTACCTTGAAAAGCTTCATCAAAAACACCGACCTTACCTAACCTTCTTAGTATGTTAAGATAAGCATCTTATTGCTTCGTAATTACAATTATTACTTAACCTATACCTATAATAGGTGAAGTAATAATTGTAATTACGAAGCAATAAGATGCTTATCTTAACATACTAAGAAGGTTAGGTAAGGTCGGTGTTTTCTATGAAGCTTTTCAAGGTAAACTAGTATGTTCAGTATGTCACATATGCACGTATTTAATAAGTCAATATTGACTATACGAAAGTGCGAGAGCGGGTTGCAGAGCTACAACTGGATACGCTTGCTGTATCATGCTCATAGGTGCTGTATCACTTGCATCCGACCGTTGTGTTAAGTCCTTATTGCGCCTAACTTCACCAGTATTATGACCCTTATGTACTTCAAACAATAAGGTTTGAATTTCACCGACTGAGCGCAATCTTTGAACACCGTGTGGGACAGGTGTTTGGGAGCCAGAGGCACGTGTGCCACAAATGGTTGCTCACGCAGTAATAACCTATCCAGCAGCCCTAGTCTTTCATATTTGTTACAGCAAAAGGTTCGTTCAGTGTTTGTCGGGTAGGCTGCTCCATTATGACAATCTTTCTTTGTTTCAAATGTGTTCCATTTGTTTTGTATGTGTCACTTACGTCTCAATAATGGAGCATCCTACCCGACAAACATTGAACGAACCTTTATGGCATTTGTTAATTTTTCAAATTGTTTCAACAGTTCATATTTTTCGTTTTTTATTCTTTTTATTTAAGAAACAGAGCAGCCTACCTGCCGACCACCGAACAAACCTTTTGCTATAAGATAAATGAAAAATAAATATTGAACACGTTTGAAAAAAGGAAAATGTCATAATGGTTTGTTCAGTGTATGTAAGGTAGGCTGCTCCATTATTGAGACGTAAATGACAAATACAAAACAAATGGAACACATTTGAAACAAAGTTAGATTGTTATAATGGAGCAGCCTACCTGCCGAACACCGAACGAACCTTTTTGACATTTGTTGTATATCAGAAATTTCATTTCTCTTTTTCTACAAAAACGTCAATGCTTTGCAACATCTCAGTAGTCACCCTTTTATATCCCAGCATTATTAGCATCTTTAAACAAGAACAACAATTTATGTGCATCGTCGGAGGCGTCTGAGAATGTGCAAGAAGCAGCGCGACCCCACCATGTGGTGTTGACGTTACTCGAACGAGCGTTCGCCATGCAGGACTATTTGACGCTAATCGGGCCGTTCGTTACCCAAAATGTTCGCCTTTTGGGGCAATCGTTATGCGAGGTACCACTGTAATTATCAAAAGAAGGCACCAAACCGGGAAGGCTATGTAAATAGGTCTGTAATTGTCATTGTTTTTCAGTTTAGTAATCAGAATGTCTGCTCTCTTTTAAGAGGTTGGTAGTTTGCCTAGCTTCCAAGATGCATTGATAACGTACAATAACCCTTGTTCTCCAGCAGGACCTGCATGTACGATTATTGAATATGTAATGTTATCAGCACCTGGTGCAGTGTTATTGCCACCATTATTTTGGCTCTGATTAGTTCTTGTTTTAGTAGAGGGAGTATCACATTCGTCACTTGTACCTATGCTCTCTTGAATGGCCGTCAACCTTTCCAGTTTTTCATTTCTACCTTCTGATCATTGCAGGATTTTAATGTCCCTTTATCTTTCCAAGACTACAATGCTCATTTTTAGTGACACCATTCACACCATCTTGCCTCCTTTTACTCTTTAGAAACTTCTAACTTTTGATATCATTGCTCTTAGAGTTCTTCTGTTGTGCGGTTTCTCTCGAGATGTTTTTTTGTATTCTGAAGATGTTCACTATGGTTTTGTTCTCTAATTTCCTTACTGTAAAATAAATAGTTCTTATATTTTGTGTTTCCTGGGATGACTGGAATAGCTGTTTCAGCAGCTGTAATGACTTCCTGGAGATTGGTCTCGTGTGTCCGAATCCTTGGGTGGCGAGTATGTATCATATCATTTTTCAAGCTCGTCCTGGTATATATTCCAGTTGGCCTTTATTACATTCCATGAAGGTTGTGCAGGTAGTGTAGGAGATCATTGTGTTTAATGTTGTAATAGTAGCTTAGTGGTTACTGGTCATCACCGGATATACTTCACACTTCGCCTGGTGCTTGAATGCAGTTGAGATTAACTTTAGAACCCCCTTGAATATAAATAAATGTGTGTGTGTGTGTGTGTGTGTGTGTGTGTGTGTGTGTGTGTGTGTGTGTGTGTGTGTACTCACCTAGTTGTGCTTGCGGGGGTTTAGCTCTGGCTCTTTGGTCCCGCCTCTCAACCGTCAATCAACAGGTGTACAGGTTCCTGAGCCTATTGGACTATCATATCTACACTTGAAACTGTATGGAGTCAGCCTCCACCACATTACTTCCTAATGTATTCCATTTGTCAAGCACTGACACTAAAGTTCTTTCTAATCTCTCTGTGGCTCATTTGGGCACTCTGTTTCCACCTGTGTCCCCTAGTGCGTGTGTCCCTTGTGTTAAATAGCCTGTCTATCAACCCTGTCGATTCCCTTGAGAATCTTGAATGTGGTGATCATGTCCCCCCTAACTATTCTGTCTTCCAACGAAGTGAGGTTTAATTCCCATAGTCTCTCCTCGTAGCTCATACCTCTCAGCTCGGGTACTAGTCTGGTGGCAAACCTTTGAACTTTTTCCAGTCTAGTCTTATGCTTGACTAGATATGGACTCCATGCTGGAGCCGCATACTCCAGGATTGGTCTGACATGTGGGGTATATAATGTTCTGAAAGATTCCTTACACAAGTTTCTAAAGGCCGTTCTTATGTTAGCCACCCTGGCACATGCTGGTGGTGATATCCTCTTGATATGAGCTTCAGGAGACAGGTCTGGCGTGATATCAACCCCCAGGTCTCTCTCTCTGACTAAGTATTTCATCTCCCAAATGATACCTTGTATCTGGTCTCCTGCTTCCTACAACTATCTTCATTACATTACATTTGTTTGGGTTAAACTCTAACAACCATTCGACCATTCCTGCAGCTTGTCCAGGTCTCCTTGAAACCTCAAGCTGCTGTCCTCTGTCTTAATCCTTCTCATAATTTTGGCGTCGTCAGCAACCATTGAGAGAAATGAGTCTATACCCTCTGGGAGATCATTTACGTATATCAGAAACAGGATAGGTCCAAGTACAGAGCCCTGTGGGACTCCACTCGTGACTTCACGCCATTCTGAGGTCTCACCCCTCACATTAACTCTGCTTTCTATTGCTTAGGTACTCCCTTATCCACTGGAGCGCCCTACCAGTTACTTCTGCCTGTTTCTCCAGCTTATGCATCAACCTTTTATAGGGTACTGTGTCAAAGGCTTTCCGACAGTCCAAAAAAATGCAGTCTGCCCATCCTTCTCTTTCTTGCTTAATCTTTGTCACCTGATCGTAGAATTCTATCAAGCCTGTAAGGCAAGATTTACCCTCCCTGAACCCATGTTGATGGGTTGTCACTTCTCTTCTCTCCAGATGTGTTACTAGGTTTTTTCTCACAATCTTCTCCATCACCTTGCATGGTATACAAGTTAAGGACACTGGCCGGTAGTTCAGTGCCTCTTGTCTGTCACCCTTTTTGTATATTGGTACTACATTAGCAGTCTTCCACATTTCTGGTAGGTCTCCCGTTTCCAGTGACCTACTATACACTATGGAGAGTGGCAAGCAAAGTGCTCCTGCACTCTCTTTCAATACCCATGGTGAGATTCCGTCCGGCCCAACAACTTTTCTCACATCCAGCTCCAATAGGGGCTTCTTGGCCTCATCTCTTGTAATTTCGAACCTATCCAAGGTCACCTGGTTTGCTGCCACCTCTCCTAGCGCCGTGACATCTCCCTGTTCTATTGTAAAGACCTCCTGGAACCTTTTGTTGAGTTCTTCATACACCTCTGTCATTCTCTCTGTACCTGTCCTCGCCCACCCTAAGTTTCATCACCTGTTCCTTCACTGTTGTCTTCCTCCTGATGTGACTGTGTAGTAGCTTTGGTTCGGTCTTGGCTTTATTAGCTATATCATTTTCATACCTTTTCTCGGCTGCTCTTCTCACACTAACATACTCGTTCCTGGTTCTCTGGTATCTCTCTCTACTTTCTGGTGTTCTTTTATTACGGAAGTTCCTCCATGCCATTTTGTTCAGCTCCTTTGCTTTCATACATTTCCTATTAAACCACGGATTCTTCCTTTGCTTCTGTTTTTTTCTGTCGGGCTGGGACAAACCTGCTTACAGCCTCCTAACATTTTTTGTTGACAGTTCATCATGTCTTGTACAGACTTGGTTCCGAGTTGTGTGTCCCAATGTATATCCCATAGGAATTTATTCATCTCCTCGTAGTTTCCCTTTCGGTACGCCAGCCCTTGGTTTCCTAGTTCTTTTTTGAGGGTGATAATTCCTAGCTCAACCAGGTACTCAAAGCTCAATACACTATGATCACTCATTCCCAAGGGGGCTTCCAACTTAACTTCCCTTATATCCGACTCATTTAGGGTAAATATCAGATCAAGCAAGGCTGGTTCATCCCCACCTCATTCTTATCAGTCCCTTGACGTTGACTGAGAAAGTTTCTTGTTGCCACATTCAGCAGCTTAGCTCTCCATATGTCTGGGCCTCCATGTGGGTCTCTGTTCCCCCAATCTATCTTCCCATGGTTGAAGTCTCATGATTAGTACTCTGGATCCATTCCGCTAGCCACAGAAGCTGCTCTCTATTATATTGATGGTGGCCAGGTTGTTTCTATCATATTCCTGTCTGGGTCTTCTGTCGTTCGGTGTGGGGTTATATATGACTACTACTATAATTTTCTGTCCTCCAGTTGCTATGGTGCCTGATATGTAGTCACTGAAACCTTCACAGTTCTGAATTACCATCTCTTCGAAACTCCAACCTCCTTTTAGTAGCAAAGCTACACCACCACCACCTCTCCCTTCTCTCTCTTTCCTCACTAAATAGTAGCCCTGTGGAAACGCTGCGTTTGTTATGGTTTTCGTTAGCTTTGTTTCTGCGAGTGCTATTATGTCTGGGTTTTCTTCTAGTGCCCATTCTCTAAGTTCACTTGTTTTATTTGTAATCCCATCTATGTTAGCGTACATCGCCTTGAAGCTCACTTTTTGTTCTTTTTCTTGTCCCTTTCTTGGCGAGCATTCTGCTGGTGTGGGAACCTGTTCCATGGGTGAGAAGATCTGTGAGGTGGTTTGCAGGGTCTCAGAGGATTTTGGGGTGGGGGGGTAGGGGTTTAGGGGAAGGGGGGAATGGTAGGGTGTGGGTTAAGGAGATCGGGGGGACATGGAATATACGGGGTGAGGGGGGAGGAGAGATAGGGAGGATATGGAATGAAGGGGGACATGATGGGAATGGGGAAGGGGTGAAAGGGTCAGAATGGGGTGGGGGGAAGGGAGAGTTGGGTGGAGGGCAGGTAGGGTGAGGGGAAGGGAGGGTTTCTATACAGAGGGGGGTTGTGGTGGTGTTGCCCTCCCCTCTGGTGTTGCTGGAATGCTGGTTTTGGGTTCCCCTCTTGTCTCTGGGACTATTGTGTGTGTGTGTGTGTGTGTGTGTGTGGGGGGGGGGGGAGGAGGGGGGGTGGTATCCAGGGTTGAGAAGTGTTCTCAGGTACTTTTCTTAGAACTTTAGCAAAATGCACTTATCTGCATTGGCTGGCCAAGTCACACCTACCTCCTGATTAAGAGCATTAAAATCCCAGGTAATAATTTTATCATTTATCTCCGTGGCAAGCACTTCCTCTGCTAGTTTACATCTAGGGGCTTGTAGACGTTATATACGAGGAGCTCAATATTAGCCATATTCACCGTTACTGCTAATACCTCTACTCATCCCCACACGAAACTGTCTATTTTCTTCCTTGGTATGGTGTTAATCTAAGAGGATCATTAACCCTTCGTCTCCCCTGTTCATGCGGTATAAATACTTGGTGATATCCAGCTAATATGAAGGATTTCTTGGCTGGGTAGACAGTTTCTTGCAAAACTATTACGTCTGCTTTTGTACCGATTGCAGCTTCCTGGAGAGTAGGTTTTTATTTCCAAGATATCGTTTGTTCCAACGAAGAATTCGTAATGAACAGACAACGGTTTCTGTTGATGTACCTTTCCTAGTAGAACTCCTATTCGGAATCTACCACCATATTCTCCACTTCGCTAGCAGTGTCGCTGCAAATTGGAGTGAATTGATTGTTTATATCCGTCTCCTGTAATACAAGATATCGTTGATCTTGATTCGCCACTGCTTACTGCAGTGTCTTTTGTGGATCTTGATGGTCTGATGTGACTATCCGACTGTTATTGTTAGTCAATGTCCATGTGTTTGTCCCTCTTGTGCTTCCTCTTGTCTTGTACTGTTTCTTGTGTAACTGTGGTCTACTGCACGATCTTCTCCATTATTACACAATTGATTGCTTGAGTCTTGTTGAGAGGCATTCTGCGTCATCTGTAAGCAATTGGTAATGGTCTTGACCATGTTCTACAATGTTTTTCAGCTGGAACTCCGTAAAACTGCAAATCTGTTTTATAGACTCCGAAAATGATTGTATTTTGTTTCCATGTTTTATTTCTGCTGTGGTTTTGTGCATTTTCTGATTTGGAGTTGTGTGATGAATTGTGTTCTATGAGCGTTGGCTTCTGTTGTGGCTGTACACGGGTGTTCCAGACATTAATGTTGGTGTATGTACTGCTGGTCTGATTATCCTGACCTAAGCTGCCTGCACCTTTCCGTGTGGTTGTTCTCCAATCATGATGTTTCCTCCTCAACTTGAACATTAGGCTGTTGTGGTCTGGTTTACCTTGTGCTTGGGTGTACAGTTTTTGGTTAGATGCCTCAAGCTGCACACTCATCTCTCCTGCCCGGTGCAGCGTTTGATGGTGGTCGTATTTCTGACACCTGAAGCAGTGCAGGGTTTCCGGGACGTATGGTCTGTCAATATATTCATTAATTTCCAAGATTGAATATTTCTGGTGCATGTCCCATAAGTCACCAGAACCTGACGTGTCACCGCTTTGTATTCAAGATTTGTCTGTTCTAGGATTGGATCCAGTGTAAAGTCGACTGGATATTCCAACAGCACGACTTTTATGCGTCTTTTTGAAGGCTCCAGCTTTTCGAAGCATTCAGGTTTTCCTTGCAGGAATATTACCATGTCTAGGTAATTTGCAGTCTTTGGGTCTGGCTGTCATCATAATTTCTCCTTTCACGTTGAGTGATGGAATTTTTGAGCTCTGGTTAACGCTTTTCCATTACCGTTACTATGCCATATGCTGTAGGAAAGTTGTCTGTCTGTATTATGGGTTTTGGAATTTTGCAATTCTAAGTCTGCAATTTGGAAAGATGTGCAGAGTCTGACACTGGCTGGTGTGTGACTGGTGCTCTCTAGGTATATAATGCCTGCATTCTTGCTGATAGAAGTACTTGATGTAGCCTCGATAGCAGTTTTCTTCTCTACTTGCTCTACCTCGGTAAACTGTCCCTCGTTGTCTGAAAAATGCTTCCATTTCCTCTTTATCCTCGACTTCCTGTTGACGTTTCTCTGTAGTGAGAGCCGATTCACATTCCTACCTAATAACCGAGACACTCCTAAGGTCTGGATAAATTTTTTTCCCTTCAACGGAGGTGGTCGTTAAATGACTTTCCAAGGTGGAATCTGGGATACCTAACACCTAGTTTAGCAGTTTGGTCTACCTTTCTTGTCAAGATCAGTACACCTTTAGAGGTGTGTCATTGTGGCACTGACCATAGGGTATAGACCTGCTCAGTGATACGGCCCTCACACACACACACGAAACAATAGATCATTGGTAGCTGGGTGACCCGACCACTGTGGTAACTGTGCGCAAAGCTAGCCAGGTGTACAACAGATAGCCTGCAACGGTATTTATCCAAGAATTGCAGAAGAAATCTACGTTACTTCCAAACAATACTGCAGCACGCACTCCTGGCGGTCGGCAGCAGGAATACAGTCAACATGTTACATCAACAGCTTTGAGTCTGGGTATTGGTGGGTTGTTCCTCACAAAACTGCGAGGATTTGAGCTGATGGTTGCTCATAATCTGAAGTTTTCCAGAGAACAAACCCGTGTGCGGCCTGCTGTACCAGTGGCGCCGGCGGCGAGTCTCATGGCTGGTGATCGGCTCATCCTAGTAATGTAGGTCATTATGAGCTTTCTCCACAGCCTATAGTTCTTAGTTACGACTACCTCTCGTCTGATGCTTCACTACTCTTAATTTATATTATATCTTCGTTCAATTCTTAATGGAAAGACCAAACCATTATATAATATTTTTATTAGCGTCATGGCCTTTACACAGATACCAAACATGTTTGATACCTCCCAGGTATTAGATTCTAGAACATACTCCTGGCCGCACGCATTCCTGGAGGACACACACACACGCACGCAGTCAAAATGTAACATCAACAGCTATGGAAATCTCTGTCCTCGTATCACTGGAGATTGCCGCGAACAGAGAATGTTTCGTCTGAGAATATTTAATACACGAACATTAAGATGCTACGCATGGATTGTTCACATGAGTAGCGAGGGCAGCCAAGTACCATATTCTTACACGTGTCCCCGACTGTGTACGCCACCAGTAATCTCTAGCAGCTTCAAGCCTCAGTACTACAGGTACAAACGTTACCATCATCCTCCTCCTGGTGGTTCCTGAACCTCGGGCAGCTGTAAGTGCTTGACCACAGTGGCCACCCATCACAGCCACCATCTTGTGTAATTCAGGACACCTGGATGTGGATTTGATTTTCAATAACATACTGTTTGTGTGTTGAATTGTCTTTCCCTATGACTTCTCCATGCATCATAGTCCACATAAATTTGTGTTTCAGTGCCTGAACAGGTGAAGGCCGAGTCTTGGAGGCGAAGATTGCCTGACCCATCCCTGGCGTGTCCTACACTTTGCCAGTTGTGCTGGTCCAGTGTAGAATATGTAGGATATTCCCGCTATACTTACCGACTCTCCTCAGGAGAGTCGGTAAGTATAGCGGAAATATCTATTATTTAAAAACGCATATCTGAACACTTTGTAGAGATTATTCTTTGTTATGCATATGATATCAGTATCTTGAACTTTTGTAAATCGTTGAAATTTGGGCAGAGAGAAGTCATATTAGTGAGGCAAGTCACAGCGTTAAGAAACCGTTCCCCTCGAGAGGGTTGAGTACCCACCCGATTGGTGTGTACCTCTCTGGTCCACAGAGCAATCACACTAACGTGATTTATCAATGAGAAAATAAGGAGCCGTGCTGAGGATTCGAACCTATGCGATGGGCATTCCCAAGAAAACGCCTGAGACAACCATGTCATGATAGGGTTAAAGGAATGCAGCCTTGGGTTCAACTGAACCCTCTAGGCTGCTGTGGAAACCCCTGGAACCCCCGAGGGAAGTGGAATCCCATGTTGCAATCGTTTTACCATGTAGTGGCCTGGTTGTCTGGGGCGTGTGCCTGGGAATGCCCAGCGCATAGGTTGCCTGTGCACATGAGCGCTATTTTAAGTCGGTAAATAAAGATTTTCATTGTGCGAGTTCAAACACGCATTATAATGTTAATTCTCAAATCCAAGTGTGTGTCTATCAGAGATTTATGATTTAACAATTTAATTGACACTAGATTATCCTTAGTACTCCGTATCAACATTTAAATATATATATACAATTTACTTTGTCTTAACCTTTATTCAACATTTTTATTGTGTAGCATAATACATGGTGCTTAATACACGGATGTCTAACATCACAATTAAGTTAGGTAAGTTTGGTTGGGTTAGAGCATTAATGTACGATACATAACGCTAGTTAAAAAGAAAAAGTGAAGCTTGCACTATGGGTCACTGTTAGATGGAGGAGCTGGTAGGTGGTGGATAACGGCATGAACTGTTAGATGAATGGTGGATTAACAGGACGATGGATCGCTGGTGGTTAATGGCGCTTTAACAGGGTGGACAGATATATTTGGTGTTAGTATCACACTTAATTCACTCCCGTACATACAATAAAATTATTTAGTTAGGTAAGGAGTTTGTGATGCATAGACATTATTTACACTAAATGCTAAGAGTGGGAGGAGGCGGAACAGGGAGGGCCATTTTGTCAGCTGCTGAATGGCAGGGGAGACAACCACGACTATCAGCTGAGGAATGGAAGGGGAGCCATCCACGACTGTCAGCTGACGAATGGAAGGGGAGCCATCCACGACTGTCAGCTGAGGAATGGAAGGGGAGCCATCCACGACTGTCAGCTGAGGAATGGCAGGGAAGCCATCCACGACTGTCAGCTGAGGAATGGCAGGGGAGACAACCACGACTATCAGCTGAGGAATGGCAGGGAAGCCATCCACGACTGTCAGCTGACGAATGGAAGGGGACCCATCCACGACTGTCAGCTGAGGAATGGCAGGGAAGCCATCCACGACTGTCAGCTGAGGAATGGCAGGGGAGACAACCACGACTATCAGCTGAGGAATGGCAGGGAAGCCATCCACGACTGTCAGCTGACGAATGGAAGGGGAGCCATCCACGACTGTCAGCTGAGGAATGGCAGGGAAGCCATCCACGACTGTCAGCTGAGGAATGGCAGGGAAGCCATCCACGACTGTCAGCTGATGAATGGAAGGGGAGCCATCCACGACTGTCAGCTGATGAATGGAAGGGGAGCCATCCACGACTGTCAGCTGATGAATGGAAGGGGAGCCATCCACGACTGTCAGCTGAGGAATGGAAGGGGAGCCATCCACGACTGTCAGCTGACAGATGAAAGGGGAGACAGTCACGACTGGGTTTTGCACTTACTAGTACGAGAAAGAATTCATTGCTAACAGTTATTGTATTTCACACCCACTAAACGTTCGTTCATGCTTGCCCTAACCTCGACATGCATATCTACTATCTGTAAACCTTAATTGTTTCACAGAATCAAATTGAAACGTTCCTTGAAATACCCTTTACATTTTTATCCTTTGTAAAGCCTTATTTGCTTCATTGAAACTGATAATTTGTAACTTTCCTAAACGTTTCTCGAGAAACTTAAGCCTAATGCTTACTGTATCTTTCTTGCTAATCCTTAATTACAGTATACCAAATTATCTACTGTACAAATTAATTTGAAACTTTTGTAATTCTCCTCGATTTTCCCCCTTTTCCCTCATTACCAAGAAGGTTGCCATGAAAATTACATTTGAAATACCATATACTTCCACTACCTAACGTACGAAACATTTACAAAAAACTGTACGAATCATTTTGATTTTCCTTTTAACATCCTAAACCACTTATCCCCCTTAACTATTTTATTTTGAAACTAGAAAAAAAACTTTACTAAGCATGCAACTTTGCATGCAACACCATTGCAACGTGACTCCAACATTTTTAATCCTTGCAATTACTTTGCAACTCAGGACGAAAGACTAATAATTCCAATACCCAAGCCTAATTTACACAAATTCTGGTCCATGAGAAAATTAGTGGGATCCGTGAGCAGGAGTCGAACCTATGCTCTGGGGACACAAGCAAACTCCTTAGACAACTGTACCACGATATGGTCAAAAGAATTCCAATCTGGGAAGCTTTTTAGTACCCAGAGCTGAGGATCGAATCCAACTCGCAAGCTCTTGCTCATTTTCTCATTGATAAATTCACAATCATGCGATTTCTTTGTGCCTTCAGACACCGTCTGTGACATCCTGTATGTGAAGTTCTTGAGAGGATTATACTCGCCAGGTTAACGTTTCAAATTTGCCCACAACTAACTCCTAACCTGTATGGTTGCCTCCCTGCAAGAAGCATTCAAGCTTGCTTTGACGAATACTTTGTTAGAGACCACCTTCTCTGGTGGAATATATTGACCTCAAAGCCGCTTTTGATACAACAATAATTATAAATAATCTTTGAACACTTTACCTCTTTGAGTTTATGGAAGACTATTGACATAGCTCAAAGGGTATCCGAATATCAGAACGGTCCCAGTTATTTCGAGTCAAAAGTAAACATTCTGCACCAATTGATTTAAGTACACCCCCTGGAGTAGTGTTTTTTGCCCAACACTGTTCAATGTCCTAATGCACAAAAACTTATTTTCACACTAAAATAAAGCTCTCATCTGTTATGTCGACGACATTTGTTTTGTTCCCAATATCTAAACCAGACTGCAATCTCTCCTCGATTCACTCGCTACTAAAATCATTGAATTCTGTCTAACTTAATCCATCGCTCTTTCTCCCAAAACACAACCAGTGCGCCTCTAGCTTTCAAAGTTAACAACCAAACTGTAGAAACATGTGGGCAGCACAAATACCTTGTAGTAGGTATCATCAGTGACATTGTACACGACATACATTGTAGGTTAAAAACCAAATCACTGAAAAAACTTACTAGTAAGAATATTAGTACAAATGTTATATACGCTAGACTATTCAACATGTTTGTTAGATCCTTAGCTGATTATCATGCCTTGCACTTAGCTTCCCCGCCTCTGTTTTGAACAAACTAGAAGTAATACAGAATGAAGCCATGAGGGTATTTCTTGGTGCCCCAAAAAGCACAAGAATCATCAACATGATGAAAGAACTGAAGCTTCCAACAATACTAGAGAATCATCGAAGTTAACACGTCTTTTTCCCCTTCAAGTCATGAGACCTTCCATATCCTGCATTGCTCCGAGACATTATTCTGAGCCGTTAGCACACTTAAGTGGTATAACATACCAACTCCATTCCGTGTGTTGTTAATGGCCGAGTAAAAATGTCTACAATCTCGTGAAACTGTGCATTCCTTTTAAATGCATTATTTCTGTCTCTGATATCCCTCTTCATCTGTACACTCAATTCAAGTATAAAATACAACCACCATTAAGAAGGTTAATTAGAATCATGTTCTTTCCAAAGCTGTCAAAATTTAAATAATTGCCTCATCAAAATTTTTAAGATCACACGAGAACTGTTCACATCGATATCGCAGTCCAGACATCTACAGGACGGATTGCAATAGCATGCAGGTTTTACAGAAACAATACTGCCATACAGACTATCAGTGTCAGTTTAAACAACTGGCTGCACTACAACTAGCTACCAGAACATTAAAAGTAAAAGGAGGAATAATTTTGTGTTCAAAGACTGCTCTTGAAAAAAGTTTCATGTACGACCGACAGTAAGAGCATTATAATTGGACTTAAATAACTTGCTGACTGCACAGTATAAAGGGTTTAGAATCTCTTGTATGGATACCATCTCACAAATATAACCCACCATAATGACAAACACTGCAGCCAAATTTGTGTGAAAGAAGGATGAAGGTGAATTAAACCTAAGTATCCCCATCTCTTAAAACTTTTGTTCCTAACAATCAGGTCTAACAGAAACTACACTTCCAACGCCCTGAAAACACCTGTATAAAAACCTGTGATTTGTTTAGATCCGAAACCTATAAATATGTTCAGTACAAAACGTCCACCACACTGACACTACAGAAAATATTTGTCAGGCCAAACCGACCTGCACAAGACGTTCTTAACATACTGAGATCCTGCACATTAACCACAATATATCAAGGCAACATTTGTCAGTAGACTGTGTAAAAGCCATCGACACACTGGCGTGATTACCAGAAAATAAGAATTATGAATGACCTTCCACTTCTGACCAAATATTTCTTTGACAACCACAAAATAAAAGTAAGATTCCTCCAATACCCACACTGACTACTTTGACCGTAATCCTAGAGTGCCACAAGGCTGTGTACTGGCGCCAACTTTACACCACACACTACAGAGGGAGGGAAGGACGGGGAGGAGTGGCGGCCCTGCTGATAAGTCTCGAGTTTCAAGGAGATGGGTACCCACGGCTGCGAGGAGTTCCGAGACTATGTAACAGGCACCATGACAATGGAAAGACCGAAGATAGCAGCTGAGATATATAACCCTCCATTAAATAACAGACCACCCGCAAGATTATGACAAACATAACAGTACATATTATAACCGAAAGAGCAGACTTTGTCGCCAGTTAGAAATCGATCCCAACTCAATCATGGAGACTTCAACTATGGATAGATACAAGAACCGTATATTGGCACAGAATGAGCTAAACTATTGGACACGGCAACAAGAAATTTTTTAAGTCAACATAAATGAGGACCCACGTGACTAAAGGTAATGATGAACCAGCTTGACTTTACCTAGAATTCACAAAACGATTCACTAAAGGGAAATGAATTCCGTGGCTCATGGAAATGAGTGATCACTGTATTGAAGTTTGATTATATGATGGAAGTAGGGCTAACTTACTCATGGAAGGGATCAAAGCCAAAGCCTGGCATACTGAAAGGGAAATTACAAGTCAAAATTTATAATATAAATATCATAGGTATCAAATCTCAATGATAAAGGCTGCATAGACAGAACCACTGAATCACCCGTTAAGAATATAGAGATGACAGTTTTGTCTTGGTATGAGGGAATGGAATTTCACGACTGTGTTAAGTTGTACGAGTGACTATGACCAGATGTATATCAGCGTGGAATCTCCAGGAGTGCATATCCATCCGAGCACTCTCCTGTATCGTCTGGGCTGGGACCAAAGTCAGCCTCGCTGGGTATCTATGGGCAGCCCTCGGGCTGGGATGGCCAAGGATATTGAAAGAGTCGTTGCAATGACTATAACCAGGGCTGATCTTACAAGTCATCAGTGGAACTCAGGGGTTCCAGTCATAGACACAGAACTTGGAGGGTTAGTTTCGTGCTCCCAGGGCCAGAAGGGTTCACTCACACGTTAAGGCAGGTCTCAAAACCTCACTTGGTACTTTTCCATGACATCATGAAACACAGATTACTTGTGTATGGAATTATCATTGGTTTAGGCATTTGTCTGTCTACTATTTGTCTATTCGTTCACAGGATCATTGGACAAAGGTTAACTAGACCAAATGATGGACTTTTTCAGACAGGGGCTACCCGGCCAGTACCGTGCAGCAAGCACCGAACTGTTAGATCCACTCAACGGCATCAACTTAGAGACAACCTGAAGCAAGGGAGTCTCTTCTAACCTTGTCTGTATGTGATAATGATAGAACTAGTACTCCAAGCAGACCTAGATAAATTATGGACTGACTAAGAATTTCAAGGCGTACCCAGGCCGTACTCTTGACTCTTACAGAAGGCTTACAGAACCATATTTTAACATCTAATAGAAGACGGTAGATTGGATGAAGTTTTAGAGCAATATCCTGATGAAGATACAAGTTGCTGCTGAACTTAGAATGCAGGAACAGATCTCCAGTTCAAGCAGATTGAGCTTGAGAAAATTAAGAGTGTAGAAGAGACTAAGCAGAGAGAAGCAGAGTTAGAGTTGGTTAAACACAGTAAACAAGAAGCTAAACATGGTAAAGAAGAAGAAACTAAGCAGTTATTAATTAAACAAATGGCTGAGGCGCAGAATATAGGAAGCTAGAAACTTCCTAAGAAGCAAGAAGGCAGTTCGTCAATTAGTGGACTTCATCTCCCTAAGGGTTTAAAGTTGCCCCAATTTAACTAGAAGGACCCAGAGCTATTTTTTCTGCACCTTGCCAAAGTTGCTACTAGTTTGAAATGGCCAGAAGATTCTTGGGTGACCATGATGCAAGGTCAGTTGCGAGGGAAAGGGCAGGAGATTTTTGCCGCCCTCCCCCTTTTAAGGATAGTTTTCACTACCCTACTGTAAAGAAACGGATTTTGCAAGCATTTGAATTAAATGCAGAAGCCTTAAGACAAAAGGTTAGGGGTCTCAAACGTACACCTGATCAGACTTACCAATTATGCTCGATTAAAAGAGTCATACTTTGACATGTGGTTAAATAGTAAGAACTATTTTGTTTCACTTAAACAGCTCATATTAATAGAGGAACTCTCGTCTTGTTTGCCTGAGAAGTTGACCGTGGCACTAGCCACAGGTAAACGTGAATACAAAGATGTTCATGACCTAGCTATGTTGGCGGATGAGCACGAGACAATTCATAGGATCTCTTATAGTAACCATCAAATGACACCTAAAGGTTTCACTGCTAGACAAAATACTTCTGGGAAATCAGGAAGTAGTCATTATAATGCTAAGTCAGCTCTTACAGCCAGGGCAGACCAGGCATCTGGTAAATCTAAGGCAACTCTTAAATAGAGCCACCGCAGAGTCGAAAAATTCGACTGGCATTAACCAACGTACATTTTATCATAGAAAATTACACGTTGTCCGTAACTGCTTTAGATTACACCCAGAATTAGGCCCAAATGCTTTGACTGCGAGTAAACGAAGGCAGGGTCATCATTCAGAAACTTTTGATAAGGCAAGCCAACATGGCTCGCTAGTTTTGACCATTTCATAATATATGCTAAAATGGTAGGAGTTGAAAATGAATGTGCACTTTTAGTACTCTTCAAGGATACTGGTGCATCGCTAACCTTGATAACTTCTCGTATGTTGTCCAAAGTCAAAAAGATTGACCTGGACGAAGTTATGCTTATAAATGGTATAGCAGGGGTTGTCCAACATGTGCAAGTATATATTTCATCCACCTATACTCCTGGTCTATGTACTGTAGGTGTGAGAGATACCTTGCCCATACCTGGGGTAGATATAATTCTAGGTTATGACATTGTGGGCACCTCAATGAATAGTCATCTTCAAATTATGATAAGTGATCCAGGTAAAGTTTTATCAGAGACTAGTCAGATTTCTCCAGTGGTGTATCCCACCTGCGCCGTCACCAGATCTCAAGCTAACAAGTAAGTAAGTAATTATCAAAAGAAGGCACCAAACCGGGAAGGCTATGTAGCACCATCAAATACGCAAAATAATCAGAGGGCGCTAAATATCACCAAGGATGCCAATACGAGAACAAAAACGCATAAGGCGAACGATATCAAAAGTATCCGAGTCACCAAGAATTCTATCGAGGGACAGGTGACCGCGAGGGGCGGTCGGAAAGCAAGACTCACGCTCGTCCTGGAAGTCAGGACATTCAAGAAGGACATGCACGACCGTTAGAGGGACAATGCAACTAGGACAATAAGGAGCAGGGCGGCGCTCCATAAAGTGACCATGGGTTAAGCGAGTATGGCCAATACACAACCTCGCCAGAGCTGTTTCCCACCGCCAGTTACGGTGGAAGGAGGACGGCCACAAGGAAACACAACATTTAAGAGTACGTAGCTTGTTACCAGTAACAGACAACCAAGAAGCCTGCCAACGGGTAAGAACTGTGGAATGGATAACCAGGTAAAAGTCGGAATACGGAATGCCTTTACGAGAGATGGGACAAGAGCGGACAGCTTCCTTGGCGGCAGCATCCGCACGCTCATTTAAAGACACACCAATATGGCTGGGAACCCAACAAAACTCAACCGACTTAAATTTACTGTGAACGAGAAACAGCCAATGCTGGATCTCGACAACTACTGGATGAACCGGATTAAAGGACCCGAGAGCCATGAGGGCACTACGAGAGTCAACAACAACTACAAAGGAAGACTGACAACAAGGAAGCAGGAGACGAAGAGCATAGAGAATAGCATAAAGTTCCGCTGTAAAGATGCTAGTCTCCGGAGGCAAGCGACACATATAAGTGCGATCAGGAAAAACAACAGAGTAGCCAACACCGTCCGCTGACTTAGACCCATCGGTGAAGACAGAAACGGAGCGGGAGTGAGAAGAAAAGTGCTCGAGGAAAAGGCGTTTTAGAACCGTAGGAGGGGTAAAAGCTTTAGTGATACGGGTCAAGGATGTACAAAACCGCGGAAGAGGGACCCTCCACGGGGGCAAAGAAGGAACAACACGAGGAGAAACATCAGAAATACGAACGGAAAGAGAATCCTGTAGGCGAGATAACCGGACAGAAAGAGGGAGGTGGTGAAGAGGAACAGGAACCGCAGGAGGGGTAAAAGTTAAAGCACGACAGAGGCGAGAGGAAGGATGTTGCAAGGACCGCGCAAGATAGCGAAGACAGTAGCGATCACGGCGGTCCTGAAGAGACAGGAAGCCAGTGTCAACATACAAGCTAAGGATGGGAGTCGAACGAAAGGCACCAGAACTGCGGCGCAACCCAGTATGGTGCAAAGCATCAAGACGGCGAAGAGTAGAAGGAGAAGCAGACGAGTAAGCAGGGCAACCATAATCGAGCTTAGACAGGACGAGAGAGGATTGTAAAGCAAGGAGTGCGCGCCTATCTGTCCCCCAAGAAGTATGGGACAAGACCCGAAGGAGGGTAAGGACCTTAGAGCACTCAACACGGAGGTAAGAGATATGGGGAGACCAAGACAAACGAGTGTCAAGGAATAACCCCAAAAGCGTCGCGGAATCTTTGTATTCAAGGGGATGACCATAAAGGGACAAAGAGGGACGAAGAACGACCCGTTTCCGCGTAAAAGTCATGGCACAAGTCTTAGAAGTAGAGAACTTGAAGCCATGATCTGTGGCCCAAGACGACATGGCATCAATTGCAAGTTGAAGCCGGCGTTGAAGGAGAGACGAATCATCACCCTGACAACAAAGGGTAAGATCATCGACATAGAGAGCGGGGTAGACACCAGAAGGAAGAGAGGAAACAAGCCCATTGAGGGCAACCAGAAAAAGAGTAGTGCTCAGAACACTACCCTGGGGCACACCTTCGTATTGCTGAAAAGAGGGAGAGAGAGCGGTACCAAGGCGCACCCGAAAAAAACGACGAGAGAGGAAGCTGCGGAGAAAGAGGGAGATGACCGCGAAGGCCAAAAGAATGAAGTTGAGATAGGATATGATAACGCCAAGTGGTGTCGTAAGCCTTTTCCAGGTCAAAAAGGACGGCAACAACGGAGGTCTTCGCAGCAAAAGCAGAACGAATATAGACCTCCAAGTTCACCAGGACATCTGTCGTGCTGCGGCACTTGCGGAAACAAAATTGAGAAGGGGAGAGGAGGTGATGGTGTTCCAGGAACCACATCAGACGAACGTTAACCATACGTTCAAAGAGTTTGCAGACACAACTTGTGAGAGCAATAGGGCGAAAGTCCTTAGGGGAAGCACCCAGAGACCCCGGTTTGCGAACAGGGAGGACAACGGCATCGAGCCAGTCCTCAGGGACTGACGACGACTCCCAGATCCGATTATACAGACTCAGTAAATACTGAGACGTGCTCGGAGGGAGATGGCGAAGCATCTCATAATGAATACCATCGGAGCCCGCCGCCGTAGAACCGCAGAGGGCAGGGCAGAACGAAGTTCAGAGAGAGAGAAGGGATCGTTATAGGGAAGCTGAAGATGAGTGCAGAAATCTAAAGGACGAGACTCAAGGACAGGTTTACGAAGAAGGAAAGATTGGGGAAGATGAAGACCAGAGCTAACAGAAGAAAAGTGGGAACCCAGTTCGGAAGCGACCTGCAACGGGTCCGCCACAAGAGTGTCATGGAGGTGAAGGACCGGTGAAACATCGGGAACGAACTTACCCGCTATCTAGCGGATACGCTTCCAGATCTGGGCCAGAGGGGTTTCGGACGTAATTGTTGAGACATAAGATGCCCAACATTCACGTTTAGCCATACGGATGGCCCTACGGGCCACCACACTTGCTTTCCGAAAGAAAAGAATCGGTCGTCTATTTACAGCGAAGCCTCTTCCAGGCTGCACCCTTACAGCGGACAGCCCGAGCACAGTCCGCATTCCACCAGGGAACGCACTTCCGTGGACCCCGGGAGGAAGAGCGAGGGATAGAGCGGAGGGCAGCGTTGAAGACAGTGTCATGAAAAAGGAGGAGAGCGAGAGAGAGAGAGGCAGAAGGGAGAGGTCAGAGAGAGTAGCCCTGAGGGAAAATAGGGTCCAGTCCGCCTTAGCAAACTGCCACTTAGGGAAAGAGAGGGAAGGGCGAAAAGAGAAAAAGGAAACAAGGATGGGGAAATGATCACTTCCATGGAGGTCATCAAGAACCTGCCACGTGAAATCTAAGTAAAGAGAAGAAGATCAGAGAGAAAGATCAAGACAAGAAAGGGTGCGAGTCCGAGAGTCCAAATGAGTGGGCTCACCAGAATTCATTAGAGACAGGGAAGAAGAGAGGAGAAACGGCTCAAGAAGACGACCCCGGGTATTCGTCAGAACGTCACCCCAAAGAGAATGACGACAATTGAAGTCACCCAGCAGGAGCACAGGCTCCGGCAAGGAGTCTAGGAGGTGTTTCAAATCAGGAAGAGAAAGCGGGACACTCGGGGAGAGATAAATGGAACAAACAGTGTACCATTTCCCCACAAAGACACGAGCAGCAGAACAATGGAGAGGTGAAGGAAAAAGTAAAGGAACAAAGGGAACATCAGCACGAATCAAAAGAGCAGAAGAATTAGAAGCCCCAGCAACTGCCGGGGGGGGGGAGAGAAAGGAATAGCCACGAAAACGACCAGGACGAGCACCAAGCATCGGCTCCTGGAGACAGACACAAAGGGGCGAAAACCCCGAAATCAGAAGTTGGAGTTCGAGGAAATTAGCGTAATAACCTCGAACGTTCCATTGAAGAATGGACAACGACGAGAAGAGAAAGGACAAAAACAGAGAACAAGGAAGAAACAAAGGCGAAAGAGCAACAGAGCACGTTAAAGAATATCAGGGTCGGGACCAGGGTCAGCAAAGTCAGGGTTAGGGGGCATGGGTAAACTGAGCAAAGACAGAGGGAAGGAAACGGGAGAACAGATCAGAGGTGGGCGGGCGGGGTCCGGAGGAGGAGGAAGAGTAGGAGGAGGAAGAGGAGGAGACAACGGAGAGGAGCAGGCAAGGACAGCAGCAGGAAGAGGAGTAGAAAGAGGGGAGCGTACCTCAGCAAGGGCAGCAACTGAGAGGGAAGCGGGGGCTAAAGAAACCTCCATAGCAGGAACAGGGGGCGCAACCACCGAAATGGGAGGGGAAGGAGCGAGAGAGGCAGAAGTAGGGGCCGAGGAAGAAAGCAAAACCTTCTTACCCGCCGGGGAGGAGGAAGGAGAGGAGCCAGGTTTACGCTTCTGACGTAAAGAGACAGAAGTTCCAGCAACCACGTACTGGGCAACGGATTCTAGCGTCTCAACAGGAGAAGCTGAACGAGAGCACACATGACGGCCGTTTGGAGAGCGATGGACATCAGCCCGCACCGACAGGCGGCGGGGAGAGTCAAGAGACGGAGGGGAAGGATGGGAAGGAGGAACGGAGGGAGACGAGGAAGAAGACACAGGAGACACGACAGACCGGGTAGAAGGAAGGGGAACCCCAGACAGAGGACCAGGAGGAGGATCCTTCGGGAGAGAACCCAAAGGAACAGAGGAGGGGGCAGTGGGCGCATCAGGGTCCAAGGCCCGGAAACGGTTGTGAGTCTGAGGAAGGCGGGAAGGACGAGGAGAGGAAGAGCGCAACACGCGAGCATAAGAGATTAGCATAAGGCGGGAGCCGGCGAACCTGGCGTCTCGCCTCAGGAAAAGATAAACGCTCCCGGTGCTTCAAGTTGAGGACGGCTGCCTCAAGCTTGTAATGGACACAGGCACGGGAGAAGGCAGGATGGGCCTCACCGCAGTTGAGGCAACGAGCCTGGGGAGAAGTGCACTCCGACAGAGTGACCTTCGCCACCACACAAAGGACAGAGAGAGAGAGTCCTGGAACAGCGGAGGGCACCATGCCCAAACCTCCAGCACTTGTTGCAGAGCCGAGGAGAAGGAATGTACTCCTGGACAGAGCACCTGGCACCAGCAAGAATGAAAGAGGGTGGAAGGGTCCTACCATCAAAGGTAATCTTCACAACCCGGAGGGGTTGACGGCGACTACCACGAGGGGGACGAGTAAACGTGAACACCTGGAGAATAGAATGGCCCTGGGCAGCAAGGATATGTCGAATATCGTCGTGGCAGTCGCGCAGGTCCCGAACACCGGTCGCAACATGGGGCGGGAGCAAAATAGTGCCAACACTGGCATTCAACTGAGCGTTCTTCGAGACCCGAACGGTAGTCTCGCCAAGGCAGGATAAGGCAGCCAAGCGGGAAGCAGCATCCTGAGAAGGAGCAGCAACGACACGTGTACCGAGACGAGTGGGGTTGAAAGTAATGGAGGCATCCACGGAATCAACGAGATGTCGATGGAGGGAGAAATCGTCAGGAGGCGCAGAATCAAGAGGGAGATCAAAATATTTGGCCCACGAAGCGGGACCAAACAAGGCTTGATAGGTAGCAGAACTGGAAGGAATCAAGCGAGGGCGGCCGTGACGAGGACGGCGGTGAGAACTCCCAGAGAGAGAGGGGTCAAAAGGCGCAGTAGTTACAACTAGAGAAGGAGCCGCGCCAGGGGACGAGGTAGTCACCACTGGGGGCTTGGGGCTCGACCCAACCACAGAGGAGGGAGGGGAGCCAGGGGAAGGAGTCAGAGGCCAAAGGAGGAGCAAGGTCGGGGCCCAATGCAGCGGAGGCTACAGAGCCCGGTCTTCCAATACGGACCGACTCGGGGGCTTGGTCGCCCACCCCACGAGCCTGAGAAGGTAAACCAGAAGCAGCCGAAACAGGGGTTATCATCATTACGAAAAGAAGAATTCATTCACGAATGTGCCCCCACACCCACCATGGAGCCACAATTAGAGGCAGGACACCCAACAAGAAGCTATCGTGATCTTGCCGGGGCCTCCTCGGGGTGCGTCGTGAGTATACGCCCCACAAACGCCACCTTAAGAAACCGACAGTCCGTCGAGATCGGGTTCAGTGACGAAAGGGGGATTGACAATAAAAGGTTCCCCTCGCTCTCGACGTCGGGTACTGCAGTTCTACGGGCGCAAGAGTATTCCTCCTCAAGCACCCGGGCGTCAAAATAGAAGAAGTCCAAGGGAAGAACCAGAACGAGCAAAAGGTCGGCAGGAAACGGCAAGCAGATAGGAGAAGAGGGGGGAGAAAAACGAAACAGAAGGAAAAGGAAATTGCCCAGCAGAATTGGAGGACGGCAGCAGGAGCACAAGGCTAGAAAAGGACAGAGAACTGTCCCAAGGAGCATCACACTCAGACAGCCGCCCACTAACACCCCACACGGCGACAACGAGCTGAGCGGGGAGGGGGTCTTCCATAGTAAGATGTTGCTCAGACGATGGAAGTCCAAGTTATCTCCCTCTTCAGACGACTGTGAGGTTATCCAGCTCGTAGTTCCAAAAAAATATGGAGAACAAATCCTCACAGCCACTCACGACGATTCCTTAAGCGGACACCAAGGGATAAGTAGCATGTTGTACCAGGTAACCAAATTCCTTTACTGGCCCAGTCTGAAGAAAGACATTTCCAGATATTGTAGACAGTGTGAAACCTATCTAGTGGTCGGAAAGCCCAACCACGTTGTTCCAAAAGCTCCCTTAGATCCAGTTGTCATTCCACGTGAACCGTTCTCTCACATCGTGCTAGATTGTGTAGGACCTTTAAGTCGGACCAAGTCAGGTCATGTCTACATAATAACTTGTGTGCGTAACAACAAGATTTGTTGAAGCTTATCCTGTACGTAATATCAGAGCTAAGAGTCATCCATCATCTAGGCAAATTTTTTACCTTGTTCAGACTCCCTCGTGTGATACAGTCCCACAACTGTAGTAATTTTCGTTCAGCAGAGTTACGACAATTTTGTGAGAAATTCCACGGAGAACATAGATTATCCAGTACGTATCACCCCCAAGGTCACGGTGTTCTCGAAAGATTTCATCAGACCATGAAGCAGATGTTGTGGACTGTTGGCGAAGACTCGGGCCGAAATTGGGATGAAGACTTGCCCTTTATTTTATTCGCAGCTCGTAATGGCTTACAACATTCTTTGGGATGTTCTCCAGTCCAGTTAGTGTTTGGACATCAAATGAGAGGCCCACTACAGTTGCTGCAGGAGAGAATGATGGGAAACGTTTCTCTCCCTGAAGGAAGTCGGATGTTGAGTGACATTCATTCTAAGCTGAAGAAATACCAAGCCGTGGCAAGCGAGCATCTGCAGATCTCGCAGCGTTAGATGAAACACCATGATAAATTTCGGGTGCTGTTACGACATTTTAAACCAGGTGATCTTGTTCGTGTTTTAAAAACTAGACAGGAGACTGCCCTAGAGCATCAATTTGATGGTCCATTTGAAGTTTTGTGTAAACGCTCAGACTTAACTTATGAGGTCAAAAGTCTGCAGGACCCTTCCAAGATTCTAGTCCTACACAAATTGCTTGAAGGCATTCAAAGGCACTAGGCTACTGATATGTGTGGTGCAAGACAGTCACCCGTGAGAACCATATCTCTAACCGTACCTAATCCTACATTTTTTCGTTCTAGTTTTGAGGCGATGTCGAGACATTTGGATGAGAAACAGAAATGACGATTTTATTAAGCCAGTACGAAAATTTGTTCGGGGACGTGCCTACCCAAACCCATGTATTAAGCCACGATATAAGGCTATCCGACACTATCTCGATTCGTATGCATCCATATCGTTTATCACCAGAAAAAAAGGATATTAGGAAGGAAGTAAGTTCCTTCTAGAGCATGGACTGGTAAAGCCTAGCCAAAGTTCTTGGTGTTTCCCCTTGCTTACTAGTCCCTAAACCAGTCGGGAAGTGGCGCCTTTGTACGGATTACAGGCAGTTAAATAACACAACTGTAGTTGATTCCATTACCTTTGCTCGAGAAATGTATTGAAAAGATTGGTCACTATAAACCCTTTGATATTTCTGGATAGGATGAAGGTGTATACTTAGAAAATTTTACAGTGGTCATTGTATGTTCTGGCTGATGCCTTATCCAGGTGTTTTCCTTGAAGAAACCCTGCATTTGAAAAATCCACCCTAAAATTTCCTGCTTTAATTTGAGGATATATTGTAATGGTTAAATTACCTATACCTTAGTGCTTTTGTATACTGTGCTATTGAGACAGTAGTTGGTGCATGCACTACATGGGGTGCAGCACATGTGTAATGATTTTCTTGTAGCACATACCTATGTTCATAAATTTCTTTTGCTGTCAGGGGCAGGAGAATGTGTTCACCTCGTCTCGTTGTACCCATTTTCTTGCGATGGAGGGATGTTATGACCCCACATACGTCATGTAAATATTGGTGTTTGTGTAGGTCATAAGCTCAGTCACTTATTTTTCGTTAGCTTAATCTTGTAGAAATATTATTGTACAGAATTACATATGTCTAGGTTCATACACACATACTGATGGTATGTATATATGGTTAATAAGTCATAAGCGGTGACCACGTAACTCCTGGAACTCCTCCATTATCTCCCTCTCCCCCCCTGACCCTTGGTAAACTTCTCCAGCAGGTGTACCAACTGTATATAAAAAAGGACTTCCCTATGTATTCACACATTGACGCATATGCTTAAGTACCTTGAGGTTTTGTATATATTATATCCGATTATGTATAGTTGTATGGACTTCTTGTAAATATGCCCAATGTTATTCGTGGAACGAGGGGTGGAGTGACTCGCCATGTTGGCAACAATGTCATTCTCAGCCGTCCAGGCCGATGGCAAGTCACTACTACTATGATTTCCCAGAGAGGCAGAGACGTCTAGTCCTCTGGTTGTATAGTATATTATCTTATAATGTGCATTTATGTCTTAATGTTGAGTTTCCGAGAGTAATGCTATGTAAACGGATCAGGCTAACTGAAGGTGCATAGGTCAGTGGCATAGTCAGTAGGTCAGATGGTAGACTATTGTGGGTACTTATGGATTATGAAGTATTGTTATAGTGTTAAAGAACGTGATCGATTCCTTTGCCAACCTGTAAGTGTCACCCTTCCCAACTGTTGCGTAGTAGTGTACCACTGCGCCGGGTTGGAGCCTGGTGTAAGTGTTCCCTTCACCTATTGTATTCATGTGGGAATATGTATTTACTACATAATGGCCAACTACGATTTGAAAGAAGTTTTTCCAAGTAACTTTAATCCCTCCATACCTGCAGTAGCATTTCAAAAGACCAATTTCTTGTGTCTGGTTGACCATACCTGCAGTGCCTTTGTACTGATGCACCCTCGTACATACCTGTAATTACACATTAAATGCATCAAAATACTAAATTGATCAAAATACTAAATTGATCAAAATACTAAATTGATCAAAATACTAAATTGAACATCTTTACATAAAGTTTGAGAAACATCCCGCAAGACAATATCAGGTTAGAATTTGGTTCATCTATAAAGCTGACTTACCACAGAATGGCAAACCCCAACCTCAGACTTGACTCATCCACAGCCCATTCTCAATAATGACCAAGTGGTCGTAACCCGGCAGCTAAACATGAACGTTAAGAACACTTCACATTTAACTTTTCCTCAGTCTATGCTCGTCCGTACACTGACCCACAACAGTTCATACATTTTAACACACTAAAATAGTTTTTGATATGCCACCTTTTATAATATTTATTAGGCGAGGGAGACAGGTTGTAGCAGTTGCAATAATTTCATTCAACAATAATCAAAGACCTATACACAATATAAATATAGATTAAGAACATAAGAACAAAGGCAACTGCAGAAGGCCTGTTGGCCCATACGAGGCAGCTCCTATTTATAACCACCCAATCCCACTCATATACATGTCCAACCCATGCTTGAAACAATCGAGGGACCCCACCTCCACAATGTTACGCGGCAATTGGTTCCACAAATCAACAACCCTGTTACTGAACCAGTATTTACCCAAGCCTTTCCTAAATCTAAACTTAAACAATTTATACCCATTGTTTCGTGTTCTGTCTTGTGTTGATACTTTTAATACCCTATTAATATCCCCTTTGTTATGTCCATTCACCCACTTGTAAACCTCTATCATGTCACCCCTAACTCTTCGCCTTTCCAGTGAATGCAACTTAATCTTTGTTAATCTTTCTTCATATGAAAGATTTCTAATTTGGGGAATTAACTTAGTCATCCTACGCTGGACACGTTCAAGTGAATTTATATCCATTCTATAATATGGCGACCAAAACTGAACTGCATAATCTAAATGGGGCCTAACTAGAGCAAGATATAGCTTGAGAACCACACCAGGTGTCTTGTTACTAACGCTGCGATTAATAAATCCAAGTGTCCGATTTGCCTTATTACGAACATTTATGCATTGATCCTTTTGTTTTAAATTCTTGCTAATCATAACTCCCAGATCCCATTCGCAATTCGACTTCGCAATCTCAACACCATCTAGCTCGTATCTTGTAACCCTATCATCATTACCTAACCTCAGAACTTTATATTTATCAGCATTAAACTGCATCTGCCAATCCTTCGACCATTTCAAAACCCTATCTAGATCACCTTGAAGTGATAGTGAGTCCTCCGAATTAATTTCCCTACCGATTTTCGTATCATCGGCAAATTTGCAAATGTTGCTACTCAAACCTGAATCTAAATCATTTATATATATTATAAACAACAGAGGTCCCAGGACAGAGCCCTGAGGCACCCCACTTACAACATTTTCCCACTCTGACTTGACTCCATGTCAGAGTGGGAATGTCTCCATGTCTGTTTCCTTTGGTATAGCCATGCCCTAATCCAGCTTAATATAGCACCCCCAATACCATGAGACTAACTTTTTAATCAGTCTTTCATGTGGCACTGTATCAAAAGCTTTGCTAAAGTCAAGGTACACAACATCGCAATCCTTACCACTATCAACTGCCTCAACAATGCTAGAATAAAAAGATAACAAATTTGTTATCCAGAGAGATTTGAGTCCAGAGAGTTGGACTCTCTGCGGGAGGAGGTGCGTCAGCTTAAAAAACAACGAGAAGTAACGAAGGAGGAGACCAGCAGTAAAGGGACCTCGTCTTGGAGAGTTGCGAAAGACAGGGGCCTTAAGAAGACTTTGATAAAGCCGCCTTCAAACGCCATAGCAACTTCAAATTCATTTGACGTTTTGGAGGACGAGTGCTGTGGAGAGACTGTGGATCGCGCAAAAGGGAAAGCAACGAAGAGAAAGGAAGCGCAGGCCCCTCAGAAAGTAAAGGAAGTACCTAAGCAAACATTAGTTGTGGGAGATTCCCAGATAAGGTATTTGGATAGAACGTTTTGTGCTAGAGATAGGGGGAACAGGTTAAGGGTTTGCTATCCCGGAGCTGGCATTGGTGATATTATAAACAACATGAATGATATTATGGCTGGTAATGGGAACAATCCCATTATTTGCATTAGCGTGGGAGGAAATGATGTTGGTCGAGTCAGGAGTGAGGAACTGATTCAGAGGTATAAAACAGCCATAGAGTTAGTTAGGAGCAAGGGAGGAATCCCGATCATATGTGGCATTCTTCCAAGAAAGGGAGTGGGAAATGAATGGATATCGAGGGCACTTGGTGTCAATTGCCGGCTGGAAAGATATTGCAAATCAAATGCAATATCTTTCATAGACAACTGGGAACACTTCTATGGAAGAAATGAAATGTATGCTCGTGATGGGGTGCATCTATCGAGAGCTGGGGTTGTTGCTGTTGCGAACTCGCTAGAAGAAGTGGTTAGAGGTGTTTGTTTGGGTTTAAACTGTTAGTAGATAGAGGTATGGGAATTGATTTGGAGGAAGGAGGTAATAAAAGTATGTGTTTGTGGGAGAAAGGAATTGGCAAAACGATCAGGGAAAGAGAAGGTCCGCAAAATAACAATTCACTTAGGGTATATTACACTAACAGTAGAAGTCTAAGAAATAAAATTAACGAATTAAATGCTCTTGTCTGCACAGAAAAAATAGATATTATTGCACTTACCGAAACGTGGATGAATGTAGAAAATAGAGAACTATTAGCTGAATATCAAATATATGGATTTAAACTATTTCACACAGATAGATATATTAGACGAGGAGGTGGAGTAGCCATATATGTTAGGGATAATTTGAAATGTAGTCTCAAAGAGGGAATCAAAACAGAGCCACACACAGAAACTATTTGGATTGAATTAAACGAAAAAGCTAATAATATTATAATAGGAGTAATATATAGGCCACCAAATTTAGACAGAATGGAAGCAAAGCATCTATGGGATGAAATATCTAGAGCATCTAGATCTAACAGTATTTATGTCATGGGTGACTTTAATTTTAGCGGAATAAACTGGTTGAACAAAACAGGGAATAGTGAAGCAGAAGATTTTCTAGAATTAATTGACGATTGCTTTCTTACGCAACACATTAAGGAACCAACACGGGAAAATAATATTTTAGATTTAGTGTTAACTAACAGGGAAACGCAAATTAATGACATCGAAATAGGGAGTGAGCTAGGGAGCAGTGATCACAAAGAAATCAGATTTAGCATAGAATGGAATAGACCAGTAGGAGAAAATTCTGTTAAAGTGCCAGATTTTCGAAAAGCTGATTTTAATAGCCTAAGAAATTTTTTGGGTCAAATTGATTGGAAAGGCTTGGGTATGGGGTGTGGGCCGGTCTTGGAGCGAGACATGAACCCAGCGATAGGTGACTTAAATGGGGATTTCGATGTGGATTCAATATATAACTTATTTAAGAATATTCTAAACAAAGCACAGGAACGTAGTATACCATACAAATTGAATAGATCGTATACTAATGACCCAAAGTGGATAACAAAGAATTTGAAGAACCTTATAGGTAAAAAGAGAGCTTGGTACAAAAGGATTAAAAATGGGGAGGTCACTTTAGAACAGGAATTCGTACAACTGGTTAGAAATGTTAAAAAAGAGATAAGGAAAGCAAAAAGAAACTATGAAGTTCGCATAGCAGGGCAAGCAAAGACAAATCCTAAAGGGTTTTTTCAGTTATATCGTACTAAGACTAGGGAAAGGATAGGTCCATTAAAAACTGAGACAGGTCAAATAACAGATAGTGATGAAGAGATGAGTAGTATTTTTAATAAATATTTTGTATCTGTATTTACTAAAGAGGAACTTAACAATATGCCTTCAGCCGAACAAGTCTATGTGGGTGGGGACGAGGACAGGTTGACGAGTTTAGCAGTTACCAGGGAGGATGTTCTTAAACAAATAGTAAAACTCAAACCAAACAAATCCCCAGGGCCGGATGAAGTGTTTGCTAGGGTGCTTAAAGAATGCAAAGAGGAGCTTTGTGACCCACTGTCAACCATATTTAATAAATCAATAGAGTCAGGCAGAGTGCCAGAGTTTTGGAAAGTTGCTAATGTGATACCAGTTTTTAAGAAAGGAGATAGATCACTTGCGTCTAACTATCGACCAATTAGCCTAACGTCTATTGTGGGAAAGTTACTCGAATCTATAATAGCAAATAAAATTCGTCTTCATCTTGAAAAACATAAATTAATAATTGAGTCTCAACATGGTTTTATAAATGGCCGTTCATGTTTAACAAATTTGTTATCTTTTTATTCTAGCATTGTTGAGGCAGTTGATAGTGGTAAGGATTGCGATGTTGTATACCTTGACTTTAGCAAAGCTTTTGATACAGTGCCACATGAAAGACTGATTAAAAAGATAGAGTCTCATGGTATTGGGGGTGCTATATTAAGCTGGATTAGGGCATGGCTATACCAAAGGAAACAGAGAGTTAGTATAAATGGAATCAAGTCAGAGTGGGAAAATGTTGTAAGTGGAGTGCCTCAAGGCTCTGTCCTGGGACCTCTGTTGTTTATAATATATATAAATGATTTAGATTCAGGTTTGAGTAGCAACATTTGCAAATTTGCCGATGATACGAAAATCGGTAGGGAAATTAATTCGGAGGAGGACTCACTATCACTTCAAGTTGATCTAGATAGGGTTTTGAAATGGTCAAAGGATTGGCAGATGCAGTTTAATGCTGATAAATGTAAAGTTCTGAGGTTAGGTAATGATGATAGAGTTACAAGATACGAGCTAGATGGTGTTGTGATTGCGAAGTCGGATTGCGAAAGGGATCTGGGAGTTATGATTAGTAAGAATTTAAAACAAAAGGATCAATGCATAAATGTTCGTAATAAGGCAAATCGGACACTTGGATTTATTAATCGAAGCGTTAGTAACAAGACACCTGGTGTGGTTCTCAAGCTATATCTTGCTCTAGTTAGGCCCCATTTAGATTATGCAGTTCAGTTTTGGTCGCCATATTATAGAATGGATATAAATTCACTTGAACGTGTCCAGCGTAGGATGACTAAGTTAATTCCCCAAATTAGAAATCTTTCATATGAAGAAAGATTAACAAAGCTTAAGTTGCATTCACTGGAAAGGCGAAGAGTTAGGGGCGACATGATAGAGGTTTACAAGTGGGTGAATGGACATAACAAGGGGGATATTAATAGGGTATTAAAAGTATCAACACAGGACAGAACACGAAACAATGGGTATAAATTGGATAAGTTTAGATTTAGGAAAGACTTGGGTAAATACTGGTTCAGTAACAGGGTTGTTGATTTGTGGAACCAATTGCCGCGTAACGTGGTGGAGGTGGGGTCCCTCGATTGTTTCAAGCGCGGATTGGACAAGTATATGAGTGGGATTGGGTGGTTATAGAATAGGAGCTGCCTCGAATGGGCCAATAGGCCTTCTGCAGTTACCTTTGTTCTTATGTTCTTCTTATGTTCTTATGTTAAACATGAACGGCCATTTATGAAACCATGTTGCGACTCAATTATTAATTTATGTTTTTCAAGATGAAGACGAATTTTATTTGCTATTATAGATTCGAGTAACTTTCCCACAATAGACGTTAGGGTAATTGGTCGATAGTTAGACGCAAGTGATCTATCTCCTTTCTTAAAAACTGGTATCACATTAGCAACTTTCCAAAACTCTGGCATATTAATATTTACTTATATTGGACAATATAATACTTGGTTACACTGGACGTTAATATCAATTAAGGCGTCTCTGGGGTTGGCTGCAGCGTGGACGACACTGACTCAGGATGGCTAGTTTCATTCTGGGGGGGGGGGGGATGATGTGTGACGCTTCCTAGATTATAAGTCTTTGGTCCGTATTTCAAGGATTGAAATCTGATCGTTCACAAGAAACGCCTTATAACTGCTAGAATTTATCTACTATAATAATTTTGCATTTTTTCCACCTGCATTTGGTCGAATGGTCAATTTCACTATAAAGTTGACACTCGAGCTGTCGTGTAACTGTTAATCTCACAGCAGTCGTTTTAGAATTTAATTTTGCTTTAATAAGTTTCCTCAAAAGTCTTAAGATAGGTAAAAGTCTTAATAGACAAAGGTATATTACTATCATTATCTTGACTAATGAGTAAACCATAGCTAATAAAATTATTTTAATTAAAGCCTTACCATCTTGTAACTATGCTTATTTAGACAATCAGCAAATATAGACTATTCCACCAATAGAATACAATGTGATAAAATAACTAATCATCTAGAGTAACTTGCCTGTAAGTCTGGCGCAGGTAACCTCATGCACAGGACTGTCCAGGTGACTAATTTAGTAAAACCAATGAGGCGGGCGCTGAGCAGCACCTCTCCCCACGCCAGCCCGCGCCACACTGACCGCCGCGCCTCTTGACTACCTTGGCCTGATGGGTCAACTGCCTGTGACGTCATTCACCTCACCTGACATGAGGCCGCCTCACATACAAATAATTTACAAGTAAAGTCACTTCAACAATATTAATATAGAGTTTATTTCTATTAATGTGAAGTATGAGCAAGTGTGAGTATGTATTAAAAGTACATACTTCACTACTGGACATTAAACCCACTACCACACCCACCTAGTAGCTTGGAAGCTCCATAACGCCTTCTGTAACTGTTATGTTGGGGTCTAGACCAGGGGCCAGGTACAGCAACCGGTTACGGTGTCCAGCGTCCTGCGTGTGTATATATGCATTTACTGTGTGGCTGTAGGGTTGAACTCTTAGCTCTTGGACTCCGCCTTTCTAATTTTCGGTTGTCTAATTTACCAATTCAAGACCTATTTTGTATTTGTCATATCAGCTACATATACACCGCCCCCCTTCGAGAGGCTGCTAGCAAAGCTCCTAGCCCCTCGCCTTCTAAACATTCTTAGATTATTGCAATGTCTCCTTTCACACAACTTTATCACATTTATTTTTAAAACTTTGAATCGAACTAGCTTCAACGACAAATATCTTACCAGCAAATTGACAACTTATTGACAGCTCTAACATTGAAAAAGATCTCTCTGACGTCCTTGGGACTTATTGGTCTCTAGGTTTTGTCTATTAACCCTCGTTTTGCTGTTCCTAGCTTTGAAAAATACTGTTTTGTCTACCTTGTCAATTTCCCTTAGAATCTTGTATATTGTTATCATATTCCTTTATCTCTCCTTTCCTCGAGTGTGGTAAGGTCGAGTTCCCACAATCTTTCCTCGTATTTTACGCCCTTCAACTCGGGAACGAGTCTCGTTACATATCTTTGAACCTTTTCTAGTTTATTATGATTTTTTTTTATCTAAGAGTTCCATGTTGTGAATGCCTATCGAAGTGCAGGTCTCACCTTCGCTGTATATAGGGCCTAAAATAGCACCCCTTGTCAAATTGTCTGAAGGATGCACTCTAGTTGTTCAGTATGACATTATGCAGCTGCTATTCTGCTAATGTGGACTTCTGGCATCACAAATGGGGCTATGTTCACTCCCAGGGCTTTCCTCATGATGCAAGAAATTGTTTTCCCTTTTTGCTATATTGCTGGTGTTAATACACCTGTTACAATTTTCGTAACTTTGCATTCGGCTGGGTTAAAATTAGGCAGCCATTTTCTAAGAACATTTCTGAAGTATGTCCAAATCTGATTAAATACCTCAAGCTATCACTGTCCTTTCTTCTCGTCAGCATTGCGTCATCTGAAATACTGATATGAAGGAGCAAATTTCCTGTTAGGTGATTGACAAATTAGAAACAGTATGGGACCTAAAACGGAACCTTGTGGTGCTCCACTTGGAACCTTTCTCCACTCTGATGTCTCTGCCCTATTGCTTCCTTCTTGAAAGATTCTCTCTGACCCACCTTAGAACTTTTCCTGTTACGCCAGCTTCTCTCACTATCTGTCTAGCAACTTGCAGGCAATACTTGTTAGCAATGTGGGTCTGTGTAATGGTTTCTGTCTTACCCATTTCTTGTATATTGGTACCACATTAGCCATTTTCCTTCAGTCAAGAAGTTCTCCCGTTTCTATAGAGGAATTAAATATTACGCCAAGTGGCCTGCTGAATGCTTCAGTTGCCTCTCCTGGTATGCATAACAAAATTGTGTCTGGTCCTAAGGCGCGTGACCAGTATTGACAGCAGCAGCAGTCTAGCAGTGAAGCAGGAGCGAGTCTACAGTCTAGCCTTTAGGGAGGTTGTAGAGCCGAGGCACGTATCTAGCATTGGCAGCAGCGTCAGTCCAACAACACAGTGGGAGCGGCAACCCCACAGTATTGGATGCCTTGAGCTTTGCCTCTCAGGTGACATCGACGAAGTCCGTCTCTCCCTAGGTTATGCCAATATCACTGGACACGGCAAGATCTACCCATCCAGTAGGCACACAGACACAAATGAGGTCCCTATCACCCCCTCCCCCACCACCACCGACGGATTTGTTGGAAAACACACAACCACAGACAACCAACACACCACCTCACCAAGAGAGACCCTCCACTTCATCCACGAACCCGAGGCTAACCTTCCTAAGGGACCTACAAACACGATGGACTGCTACACACCACAGGAAAAACTCCCGAGAGAGGTTCCCTGTTACGAACCCTTCTTAACCAGGTTCTTTTTAAACTATGATCCTACTCAAATTCAGAGGACTCTAACCTAGATGGAAATATAGTGTAATGTTTAAGATAAATAAATATAAGTGCACTTAAAATAACCCATTATTTTGCCCTTTACTATAATATGTACAAGTGTTTATGTGAGATCATCCTGAACGGTGTTACTAGCCCTCATGCTAGCCTGCTTCACGGATGACTGATACTATGCCTCTGACGAGGCCTTCAGGGCACCATTAGCCCTTACGCTAGCTGCCGTTATGGAGCAGTCTTCAAATGCCCCCCCCCCCCCCCCCCGCCTTTGCACATTTGACAGTATGCTCATCCGGCAATGTCCAAAGCGCTCACCTAGCCCCACAGGCTAGCACCTTCCAATAGTGAAGTCCACAGCGTTCAACCATAGCGCTCACCTAGCTCCACTGGCTAGTACCATCATGAGTGAAGTCCCCAGCCAACCCGTTGTCGCACTTGCTTATATTCAATATTTGGCTTATTAATAAGTGCATATGTGACATACTAATTTATTGTGAATATTTGTGTTTACCCTGAAAAGCTGAATAGAAAACACCGACTTAACCTTCTTAGCATGTTAAGATAAGCATCTTATTGCTTCTTAATTACAATTAGTATTTAACCAATATTGATATTACAGTTTTATAAAAATAATAACAAAACTAAAATATTTAAATAAATTGTAAAGTAACTCAGGATATTGTCAAAATTTTGTATAAAATCTCTATTATTTGATAAAACTGAAAAAGAAATTCCAAGTATTAAAACTGGTGTACAGCAAATCTTCAGAAAGAGTTTGTACCTTGAAAACAAAATATAACTTGGAATATACAACGTATGTACTTATTAATATGTCAAATATTGACTATAAGCAATAAGTCATATGTGCTGTCTTGTGCGAGAGCGGGTTGTTGCCCCAGCACCCAACCAGAGCGCTTACCTAGCCCCATTGGCTGGTACCTCCAGGAGTCCACAGTGCTCACCTAGCTTAACTCCTGGAGGGACTAGCCAGTGAAGTCCACAGCGCTCAACTATCCCACTTGGCTAGCACCTTGAGGTCGACCCAAGTACTCTTCCCATGTCCCGGCTTCACTGATTTCCATTGCTGGTCGCTGATTGGTCTTCACCTTCCAGCCCAGCCAACTAGAAAATGGGGAAACTACGATTAATGGGAGGGTCAACTGCTACAGTTCGGCATCTAGATCGTAGATAGCGCCAAGATCCGTCACATGCCCATTCTTGGGCCCCCTCTCAGGGCCCTCATCAAACAGGGCAATGTCGTGCCTCGCCCAAGAGCCTCCTCTATCGACTCCTTACCCATCGTCACGACAGCCGACATGTGCTTGGACCACACGGGTACTGTACGAGCTTACACATAACACTGTAACGAAGATGCGTAAAATAACAATTAAATGTCAGGACATACAACAACATTCGATACGTAGTGGCTGATTTCATTGAGTCTGACCAACCCGACGTGCAACCATTAAACAGCAGGTGCGACACAAACGCTCACATAATCCGTCACTACGGATACACTACAAACCAGTCACCGGATAAGGCACACGATGGAATTGTCATACTCATCAAACACAGACAAAATTATTGACCCATTATGGCAATTCTGACACTTCAAGCCGTAAAACATCACTTACACCCAGAATCAATCATTATTAGTACCACCTACAATCGTCTCAACACCAACATACCACAATATAAGTTGACTAGACTCTTCAACTACACCAACTTCCGTCATTCTAATAAACGCCCTACTTTTCACCACAACACTCCAAACAGCAAACCTGTAAACCTGTTGTTACGGTGCCCTCTCCTATTTCTTTCGTTTGCCGGCTTAAAGAGTCATATCAGCTCTCCCTACTGATTCTCTGAGGTTCAGGGAGTCTAATGATATATGTGGCGACCAGACCGGCTGCCAGTTAATGGAAGGAGGTTACATTATAAGTTGTAAATAAGGAGAAATTGGCGCCCTGATATAAAATGAAACAGTATCCCCTACGGCAGATATGACCTTTTGGAAGGGACACAAGCCGATCGCGGATTGGCCGACGTAGGTCGCGGGCGACAAATCAGGGCCCGCCATGACGTCACCGAGTGCCCCGGGCGGCGCCAACGTCAGAGTTGTTCTGACCGTGGAAGCGACAGGACGCGCCTCGGTCTGCTCTCAGGGATTGGAGGCTCTGCAAGCCTTGTTCAGTGGATTGAGCTGGCCGTCGCAGCCCTCATAGTTATTGGAGACCCTGCGCTTCTGGGAAGCAAAAGAGGAACCAAGTTCAGTGAGCAGAGAAGTGCCAAACTTGGAAGATAGTCGGCGACGACGCTGGGCGGCGCCGCTGGCTGGACGTTGAGGTCTGGAAGGTGGGCGAGCAGGCCCAGCTGTGACTGGGGTCACATCCACTGAGAATCTTGGAAGGACGACACCGTGCCTAGGACAAGGAGCAACGCCTTGTGGGAGAGGCGAGTGTGGGGGGAAAAATAGTGATTAGCTCAGCGCCCATCGATAAACCAGGATTGGGGCAGCTGAATCTCAGGGATTGGAACGGCGACGACGCGAAGGCTTCACGACACCTGAGGACCTGTGGAACGTTCTGGATCGTCAAGGATCGACCCAAGGAAGCGTGGGAACCTCACACCATCGAGGGACAGGCGTCGTGAGCCAGGAATGTAAGGTAGATCATTTTCCCTCCCATTACCCCTTGTATGGGTAGGCTAGTTAGGCCACAATATTTGCTTATGTATGTGGCAGCAAGACTTTATTACTTTAATAGTAGAGTAGGCTGCAAGGCAGCTTGTGTCCAGGACTGTCAGAGAGGACAGTGTGGATGGATGGCAGGACAGTGAAGAAGAGGTGCCGACGTGGTGAAGAGGCCCTCCTGTGAGAGTGTGAAACTCCTGTCCTTCTGCCCAGTTGAAGGAGTGTTGGAAGTCGTGGAAGAAGCGGCTGACGATCTCCAGACTCATTATCCATATTCCATATTCATGTATTACTTGTGATTGTGTGTGTGTGTTCATGTAATTTGCGTCAGTAAATCCACACATTTTATTACTGTGTTTGAGTGCGCCTCCATTTATGATATTTCTCTATGAGCATACCTTTCTGGCTACCAACAATATATAATACACCCACTGAACTGCATCGCTGGGGTGCAGATATAATAACCCAGCTGGCGACCTTGCTAAGAGGAAGATAGAGAAGACAGGCGGGAAAGGAGTTCCCGCAACCTTTTTTTTTGTCTGGCAGGCAAGACTCAGGGAGGTTATGGTTATAGGTAAGCCTGAGTCTTCCTTCACTCCCCCACGGGTCTAGGCCGGAACTGTTAACAGCAGTTTCCCCGTGTTTGACTGGAGGGCTTCCAGGGTGAATCAGTGGCACCCCTTTGTGGTGGAAGCAAAGACCTGCGGAGGTGGGCATTGTTGGTCCTCTCTTGTGTGACCAAGGAGACTCCGGTGAATCCCGGGAGTCGGAGGGGCTGAGTATTTGGGCCTTTGAGCCCCTAGTGGCCGAGTGTTAGCAGAGCCCCGGACCGCCCACCCCCACGTGACACTGTAAAACCTGTAAAAACCTCCAAACCTGTAAAACGCCTAACGTTCCTGGGACCAGACATCCACACGTCCTATGCTAACAATGGCCTCGGGCGACCTGACTTCATATTCGCAAATAGGTCATGCACCCACCTACACCACACAACTCCCTACCCCCTCATAGGCTCGGACCACATTCCTGTCACCCTCCATATCTCTCACAAAAAAATCTTCATACAGGGTCTCCCACGTTTTGCATACAACAGAGCTGACTGGGCAGTATTTACAGTATGCAAGCGACAAACCAAACATTCACATATGATGGCAGACGTCCGAGGAGACTGACACCCAACTACACCTTATACAATACAGTCGCAAGCAGCGGCTGCAACAACACCGCTCATCACCCACAGGAGAAGGTACTCGTTTACCCCTTCCATACGAGCCAGGAGATTTATTATACACTACCAAAACAGATTCATACAAAACCAGCACAGACATGGCCAAGTACTCTTGGGCCTCATTATGCTCGGCAATCGTTTACTCAACAATCTGTTCAGTGATCACACCAAGCACTGGACACGCCTAGTTTTTTTTATTATTTATAAAATAAACACAAAATGTTCCAATACACAGCACAAACACAAACCCTCAAGAATTTTGGAACTTCATTAAAGAAATCAGGGTAAACAACTACACCACTTTCAAACAAATCACTTACAACGACAGAAACATCACGGACCCAGCAGAGGTCATACAAGTTTTCCGGCAACACTGGCAGACAAACTTTCACCAACACAGCCAACTTTACTTCAGACCCGCTGACACCAGGAGAGGTCAAGATGATGCTACTGAGTACCTTCCCCCCCACAACAGAGACCCGGAGGCCTCGGGTATAGGCCATGAACTCATTAGACGCCTCCCTATGACGCTTATCAATGGCCTGACTGCTCTCAATAATGCCTCCCATGTTCCAGATAATTTTCTCAACTCTTAAAAAACAACTACTATTCTGATCTCAAAACCAGGAAAACCACATAATGACCCCCAAAAACTACCGACCAATCAACTTACTTGAAATGCTCGAGAACGTTTTCGAGCATCCAGTAAACCTCAGACTTTGACAACATCCTGAAGACAGTGACTTACTAAATGAAAGACAGCTCGGCTTCTTTTCCCACAGGTCGACGCATGACGCTCCTATAATAGTGCTGAACTACATACTAATCAACCAGAAAAAACGCCACAAGACAGCACTAGTGACCAAAGACGTCGAGAAGACCTTCGACAGGGTATGGAACGAGGGACTTTAACAAGATGTGTAACAACTCTGACCTGCCCTTGAACACTAAGAAACTACTCTGCAATTACTTGGACGACCGACAGATGAGGATTCACTTTCTGAGCCTCCACTCTCACTACTTCCCTCATCACTCAGAGGTCCCACAAGGCACCGTTCTTGCACCAAGACACTGTGCACTACATAAATGACATTCCCGACCATTTACACCCAAAAATATCTCGCACTATGTTACGCAGACAATATGAATACTAATAACGAGTCAACACATCGATGACCTTTCAAGCCTAACACAACGGGAAATATACAACATTACATGGAAATGCGACTGCTGAATACAGTCGAACCACATTAAATCCACCATCACATACTTCTACAAGAAACATGCTAACACAATACTCGACAAACTCTACTCGCAATCACCAACCCCAACATATATTCCCGTCACCAAAAACCCTACAATACTCAGCCTAAATCTTGACAATAACTTACGAATACACAGCACACAAACACGACAAAGCAAAAAGTCCCTCCTTCGACTATGAAGACACAAACACCAACGTACACAAAATAAAAACTACACTTGTCCTAATTCGTCCTCTCATAACATACGCCCCAATGTCCCTAATGCTCTCAGCCAACACAATAAAGTAATTATCAATGAAGGCACTAAACCGGGAAGGGTATGTAGCACCATCAAATTTGCGGAATAATCAGAGGGCGCTAAATATCACTGAGGATACTGTGACGGTGTCCCACCCATATATTTCTTCCTTCCCAGCTTAAAAAGAGTCATATCTCTGTAACCTGAGTATTCTCTGATGTTCAGGGAATATTTTCATGTGTGGGAAAGCGTGGAGCGTGATTAAGCTGGCTATAAAATGGCCAGTTAAGTTTGATAATGCAAGGGGCTTACGCCTTTTGGGGCTCAAGACGGCGTCGAGCCATCCTGTTTCCCGCCAAGACGTTGTGACACCTCCTGGCACCTGATTGGCCAGGTGAGGTCACGTGCCGGAAGTGACCAATGACGAGAGCCCTCAGGCAGTGTGATGTCATGAGCCGGAGGGCTCTCGGGGCGGCTGGCGCCTGGGCGGGAGAGAGTAAGTCACTAGCCGCCTTAGAGTGAGGACGCGCTCGAGTGAGCTCCAGATCTAGAGGCTAGAGAGCCCTTACCAGTAGATTTAGGCATCGCTTCGATACGGCAGACAGACCGGGAGGACACCCTTGATCCGTGAAGTACCCAGAAGCAAGGATAGTCGGATTAGAGAGCCAAGAGCTCTACCAAGAGTCTGCAGCGGGGACAAACGTTCGGGCTGGAGACGTCTGGGACGCCCAGTGGACCGCGTTACACATATCAAGCGAGAAGCTATGGCCGGGCCGAATCTACTGGCAGTGAGGTAAAGGGAACTGTGCTGGACTGCAAGGGTCGGCAGTGCCAGTGAGAGTGGAGGACGACGACGGAGGTACCTGTCTCCATTACCCCAGAGAAGAGGAGAAGGAAGGCAGTACCTGTCGGGAGTGAGTACGGCAAGGACGCGATACAACGAGGACGACGGAGGAACATGTGTGTGCGGGAACTGATCGTCGGGAGATCAGAAACCAGGACCAGGAACCTCAACAGAGGACGAGTCGGCTTCGTGGTTGGAATGAAGTAAGGTAGATAATTGTCCCTCCCTTTACCCCTTTGATCTAGGTGAGCTTGGGTATTTTATATTTTGTGAACATTTTTACTTATCATTTTATTGTCTATGTGACAGTGTTATGCTAGGAGCCAAGAGCTCATGTATGCTTGGTGGTGGTGGAACATAAATGTGTTGATGCGGTGATGTTAGTGATCCTGGAGGTAGTAGCTTGTTTGCAAGGAGCCAGCAACGAACTTTGAAACGCCCAGCTGATCTCATGTCCAGAAGTGCAGGGAGAGCCCCGGCCGTTTTGACAGTTGGAGCCGTCAGCTGATCGTGTTGCCAGAGGCGCGAGGTGTGTGAGGAGTGTTGCTGATAGCGGACGATTTTACTTATAGACATTTCTTTATGCAATTTGTATATATATATATATATATATATATATATATATATATATATATATATATATATATATATATATATATATATATATATTTTTTTTTTTTTTGCCATTAACCACAGGGAAACAGCAAAATCACTCAAGTACAGCCGACTGGAAGGTCAATACCTCTTTGTTCCCATAGCGTCTGAGACGCATGGCCCCTGGGGCAAGAGTGCCTTGGGATTTCTCAAGGAATTGGGGTCCAAGCTCATTGACGTCACCAGAGACCCAAGGGCTTCCAGTTTTTTATTTCAGCGTCTCAGTGTGGCGATCCAGAGGGGAAATGCTTGCTGCGTCCTCGGTTCCTGTCCAGAAGCGGAGGAGCTTCAAGAGATCCATAACCTTTAGGCATTTGTCTTGTATGTTTTGTAACCTTTAAATACACAATAAAGGAAAAAAAAAAAAAAGGGAAGGGGGTGGTAGGAGAAAAGCACACAGAAACTGTATTGGAGGGGACCCACATTCCCTCCAATGCGTTATGTGTGGTTTCCTCCGAGGCTATGGGTCTCCCTTCTTCCAGCCAGAGGTGGTACTCCCTTCCCTATTAAAAAAAAAAAAAAAAAAAAAAAAAAAAAAAAAAAAAAAAAAAAAAAAAAAATATATATATATATATATATATATATATATATATATATATATATATATATATATATATATATATATATATATATATATATATATGTCGTACCTAATAGCCAGAACGCACTTCTCAGCCAACTATTCAAGGCCCGATTTGCCTAATAAGCCAAGTTTTCATGAATTAATGTTTTTTCGTCTACCTAACCTACCTAACCTAACCTAACCTAGCTTTTTTTGGCTACCTAACCTAACCTTACCTATAAATATAGGTTAGGTTAGGTTAGGTAGGGTTGGTTAGGTTCGGTCATATATCTACGTTAATTTTACCTCCAATAAAAAAAAATTGACCTCATACATAGAGAAAAGGGTTGCTTTATCATTTCATAAGAAAAAAATTATAGTAAATATATTAATTCAGGAAAACTTGGCTTATTAGGCAAATAGGGCCTTGAATAGTAGGCTGAAAAGTGAGTTCTGGCTACTAGGTACGACATATATATATATATTGTATATATATATATATACTAGGTACGATATATATGTATATATATATATATATATATATATATATATATATATATATATATATATATATATATATATGTCGTACCTAGTAGCCAGAACGCACTTCTTAGCCTACTATACAAGGCCCGATTTGCCTAATAAGCCAAGTTTCCATGAATTAATATATTTTCTCTAATTTTTTTCTTATGAAATGATAAAGCTACCCAATTCATTATGTATGAGGTCAATTTTTTTTTATTGTAGTTAAAATTAACGTAGATATATGACCGAACCTAACCAACCATACCTAACCTATCTTTATAGGTTAGGTAAGGTAGCTGAAAAAGTTAGGTTAGGTTAGGTTATGTAGGTTAGTTAGTCGAAAAACAATTAATTCATGAAAACTTGGCTTATTAGGCAAATTGGGCCTTGCATAGTAGGCTGAGAAGTGCGTTCTGGCAACTAGGTACGACATATATATATATATATGTCGTACCTAGTAGCCAGAACGCACTTCCCAGCCTACTATGCAAGGCCAAATTTGCCTAATAAGCCAAGTTTTCCTGAATTAATATATTTTCACTAATTTTTTTCTTATGAAAAGATAAAGCTATCCATTTCATTATGTATGAGGTCAATTTTTTTTATTGGAGTTAAAATTAACGTAGATATATGACCGAACCTAACCAACCCTACCTAACCTAACCTAACCTATCTTTATAGGTTAGGTTAGGTTAGGTAGCCGAAAAAGTTAGGTTAGGTTAGGTTAGGTAGGTTAGGTTGTCGAAAAACAATTAATTCATGAAAACTTGGCTTATTAGGCAAATTTGGCCTTGCATAGTAGGCTGAGAAGTGCATTCTGGCTACTAGGTACGACATATATATATATATATATATATATATATATATATATATATATATATATATATATATATGTCGTACCTAGTAGCCAGAACACACTTCTCAGCCTACTATGCAAGGCCCGATTTGCCTAATAAGCCAAGTTTTCATGAATTAATTGTTTTTCGACTACCTAACCTACCTAACCTAACCTAACTTTTTCGGCTACCTAACCCAACCTAACTTATAGAGATAGGTTAGGTTAGGTTAGGTATGGTTGGTTAGGTTCGGTCATATATCTACGTTAATTTTAACTCCAATAAAATAAAATTGACCTCATACATAAGGAAATGGGTAGCTTTATCATTTCATAAGAAAAAAATTAGAGAAAATATATTAATTCAGGAAAACTTGGCTTATTAGGCAAATCGGGCCTTGCATAGTAGGCTGAGAAGTGCGTTCTGGCTACTAGGTACGACATATATATATATATATATATATATATATGTCGTACCTAGTAGCCAGAACTCACTTCTCAGCCTACTATGCGAGGCCCGATTTGCCAAATAAGCCAAGTTTTACTGAATTAATATATTTTCTCTAATGTTTTTCTTATGAAATGATAAAGCTACCCATTTCATTATGTATGAGGTCAATTTTTTTTATTGGAGTTAAAATTAACGTAGATATATGACCGAACCTAACCAACCCTACCTAACCTAACCTAACCTATCTCTATTGGTTAGGTTAGGTTAGGTAGCCGAAAACGTTAGGTTAGGTTAGGTTAGGTAGGTTAGGTTGTCGAAAAAACATTAATTCATGAAAACTAGGCTTATTAGGCAAATTGGGCCATGAATAGTAGGCTGAGAAGTGCGTTCTGGCTATTAGGTACGACATATATATATATATATATATATATATATATATATATATATATATATATATACAATATATATATATATAATATATATATATATATATAGATGTATATAGTTATATATATAGATGTATATAGTTATATATATATATATATATATATATATATATATATATATATATATATATATATATATATATATATATATATATATATATATTAGTATATTTTGGTAGCAGTCTTTCCTGTAGACATATATTATTAAATATGACCGAAAAAGTAAGATTAATAATTCTAACACGAATTTTCTCAATCCTTCGTACATTTCTTTTCACTGTTGGAGGTAAATCAAAAATCAATTCTCCAAAATTCATTTTTATTTCTAGTCTGACGCGACACGAGCGCGTTTCGTAAAACTTATTACATTTTCAAAGACTTTAGTTTACAAATACACAACTGAATAGAACTTACGCATCTCCGATTTTATATCTACATTTGAGTGAGGTGGAAGGGGTGATGTGGCATTAATCAACACAAGACAGAACAAGAGGTGGCATTAATAGGGTATGAATTTCATCAACACAAGACAGAACAAGGGGTGGCATTAATAGGGTATTAATTTCATCAACACAAGACAGAACACGAAACAATGGGTATTGAATAGAAGTGTTTGTAGAAAGCCTATTGGTCCATATTTCTTGATGCTTCTATATTGGAGCGGAGTCTTGAGGTGGGTAGAATATAGTTGTGCAATAATTGGCTGTTGATTGCTGGTGTTGACTTCTTGATGTGTAGTGCCTCGCAAACGTCAAGCCGCCTGCTATCGCTGTATCTATCGATGATTTCTGTGTTGTTTACTAGGATTTCTCTGGCGATGGTTTGGTTGTGGGAAGAGATTATATGTTCCTTAATGGACCCCTGTTGCTTATGCATCGTTAAACGCCTAGAAAGAGATGTTGTTGTCTTGCCTATATACTGGGTTTTTTGGAGCTTACAGTCCCCAAGAGGGCATTTGAAGGCATAGATGACGTTAGTCTCTTTTAAAGCGTTCTGTTTTGTGTCTGGAGAGTTTCTCATGAGTAGGCTGGCCGTTTTTCTGGTTTTATAGTAAATCGTCAGTTGTATCCTCTGATTTTTGTCTGTAGGGATAACGTTTCTATTAACAATATCTTTCAGGACCCTTTCCTCCGTTTTATGAGCTGTGGAAAAGAAGTTTCTGTAAAATAGTCTAATAGGGGGTATAGGTGTTGTGTTAGTTGTCTCTTCAGAGGTTGCATGGCTTTTCACTTTCCTTCTTATGATGTCTTCGACGAAACCATTGGAGAAGCCGTTGTTGACTAGGACCTGCCTTACCCTACAGAGTTCTTCGTCGACTTGCTTCCATTCTGAGCTGTGGCTGAGAGCACGGTCGACATATGCGTTAACAACACTCCTCTTGTACCTGTCTGGGCATCCACTGTTGGCATTCAGGCACATTCCTATGTTTGTTTCCTTAGTGTAGAACCTTAGTGTAGTTCCTTAGTGTCTACACTAAGTTATGCTTAGTGTCTTCCAGTTACGCTGAAGATTACCCTCTCTCATAACATTAAAGTGGGGGGGTCTTGTCAGTGTCCATAACAGTGGTCATGGCGAAGTACCATGCAGGATGGGACAAGATTCGTATATCACGATATAATTATATATATCTATATAAATAAAAATGGCAATGTTCGTTTGTGCATAACCGCTAATCTCCGAAAGTTCTTCACCAATTGCTCTGAAATTTTCACACAATGTTCCATTCGCATCTGGCCAGGTTTTTATATGCATCCTATATAGATATCACGTATGTGACGGTAAAAAAATATGCTTTTTCTGAAAATCTGTGTTTTTCATGTGAGAGAAATCTTCAAAACCTCTCTTGGGATGGCTTTGTAATTTGACACAACGTTGCATTCGAATAGGTGCATCTTTTTATATATCTACTATATACATACCTCACATGTGACAGGAAAAAAAACATGCTTAAAAAAAAAAAAACGGTGCCATCTGTTGGACGCAAGAGCAACACACGCTGTAATTTCCAAAAGTTCTTCACAAATTCCTTTGAAATTTTGATACAACGTTTTTTTCGAATAGGCGCATCTTTTTATATACCTACTATATAGCTAGTAGGTATACCATGATTTTACCCTGTGACAGGTAAAAACATGCGTTTGGGAAAAACAGCGCCATCTGTTGCACATAATAGCAACATGCACGCTATTCTAAATGTCACGAATTCCATTTCAGTTTTTCAGATTGCATTGATAAATTTTATTTTCATAGATTTCGATATATTTTATTTTTTATTGAATTATTTTGTATGACATTGTGTTGGAATTGAGCTGTGTTGTTTGCAATACCATTCATTTCGTAAGTATAAGTATAGATGCCACACCTCTGACAGGTAAAATTATGCTTTTCTTGAAAAACAGCACCATCTGTGGCATGTATGAGCAACACACATGTTATACTAAATATGTTTTAATTCTATTTCAATGTTTCTAATTGCATTGATAAATTGAATTTTCATAGATTTTGATTTATTTTCATTTTGAATTAATTATTTTGTGTGAATTGTGTTGGAATTGAACTGTGTTGTTTACCATACCGTTCATTTTGTGAGTATAGTTTATTTTTTTACTTTTTCATATCTTCATTGAATTTTTTAACTTTTTCTTATATTTCAGTGATAGGAACATCAGAGCACTTGATGTTCCCAATTTTCTGATGGGAACATCAAACCATTTGGGAAGGCATCGGACGAGGGAGTGGGGAATGGTGAGATGACGAGGGGACGGAAGTGAGAGATAGTGGGGAGAACAAGGGGACAAGGGAGGGGGTTAGTGGTGGGGAAGGATGAGGGGATGAGGGAGTTTGGGATGATGGGATGGGGGAATGGAGAATAGTGGGGAGGACAAAGGAAGAGGGGAAAGGGGGAGGGAATGGTGGAAAGGAAGAGGGGATGGTGGAGTGGTGAATGGTGGGGAGGACTGGGGGACAAGGAAGGTTGCTGTGGCCGGGTACTGCTAGTGTGTGTGTGTGTGTGTGTGTGTGTGTGTGTGTGTGTGTGTGTGTGTGTGTGTGTGTGTGTGTGTGTGTGTGTGGAAGGAGCTGTGCTCAGAGGGGAGGCTGTACAGTTATTTATGTATACAATAGTGCGGGTGGTGGTTGTTGCGGGATGGTAGAGAGGTTGTCGGTGTTGTGGTCTGTATTGTGTAGGGGAGGAATGTGATGTAGTGTTCAAGGTATGTAGTTAACCTAACTGAGTGTCTGTTGGCCATGTGCTTCCAGTTTTATGTTTATGGGCCGTGTATTTAGTATGAGGTGGAGGATCACATGACGAGGTCGTCCCATCGGGTGTTGTAGCCCACATCAGATCTTGGGTTTGAATTCGCTGGAGCTTTTTGTTTGTGTTGGCTGACCTCTTCCATTGTGTTAACTTGACGTGGTGAGGGGGCTCACATACACTTCTTTGGGACCGGTGAGGGTTGCCCCGCCCCTTTCCTGTCCCTCTTTGGGAGTTTTACGTACGAATGAACACAAACGTAGGGTTTTTTTTTGAGTCAACGGCCCACACACTGAAGGGATCGCCCGTGAGTGGCTCCCCTTAGTGGATGGCTGGGTGTCCAGGCTAGGGTGAAAGGGAGAATGAGGTCTTTGCACCAGTGTAGGATAATGGACGAAGCAATAGGACTCTACTGTTTAAAAGGGGGAGCACTCCTGGGGTCGAAGAACCCCTTCCTGCACTGGCCCGCGCTTGGCCTCCCTGGCTGCCCTGGTAGGTAGTATCCTTTGGTTCCAGGCCCCAGACCTTTTACAATACATGATATATGGATACTGACACGACCTCTCTTACCTAGGCTCATGGGGTGGGTGACTAGGTCCCTGAGTCGGACTGTGATGAAAGATCGGGCTCTGTAGCCCCAGCTACATTGGGCCCAGACCGGACTACTCCCCACTCGCTCCCCTCCCTCCTCAGTGGTAGGGTCGAGTTCCCAGCCCCCAGTGATTACCCCCTCGTCCCCTGTCACGGCTCAGTCTCTTATTCTGAATACTGCGCCTTTTAACCTCTCTCTGGGGGTGCTCAACGCCGTCCCCGCCACGGTCGCACTCGCATGATACCTTCCCATACTAATATGTGCCACGCCTTGTTTGATTCCGCTAACATGGGCTAAATACTTTGATCTCCACCATCTGGTTTCCACTCCTCCTGACGAATTTTCCCTCCATAGGCACCTTGTTGATTAAGTAGATGTCTGTTACTTTCAACCCCACCATTTCGGTACACGCGTTAGCGCTGCAGCTTCTAAGGATGCAGCTACCCACTTAGCCACAATGTACTGCATTGGGAGACCCCTGCTCGGGTAAAAAAGAAATCACTCGGTTAAATGTCAGTGTCGGCACTGTTCTCCTCCCAGACCTTGTTGCAACTTTTTCTTATATTTCAGTGATAGGAACATCAGATCACTTGATGTTCCCAATTTTCTGATGGGAACATCAGACCAATTGGGAAGGAATCGGACGAGGGAGTGGGGAATGGTGGGGATGACGAGGGGACGGAAGTGAGAGATGACTACCAAATGAGGATATGCTAAAAATGACTGCCATGAGGATATTAAACATATCCCCGAAGCCCAAGGCTATTCTCTCCTCCAGGTGGACACGTTCACTCACCCACCCCCCCATATGGTTGTCGCAGTCAGCCCCTTCGAGTTGTGAAAGTCACCTTTGATAGTAGGACCCTTCCACCCTCTAATTCTTGCTGGTGCCAGATGCTCCATTCACAAGTACAGTCCCTCTCCTAGACATTGCAATAGGTGCAGGAAGTGTGGGCATGGTGTCCTCAAATGCACAAGTACTGTATATCTATGCCCCATGTGTGGGGACGATGGTCACTCAAAAGTTAGAGTGAAATTCTCCACAGGCTCGCTGCCTCAATTGCGGTGAGTTCCACCCTACATTCTCCCGCTCTTGTATACACTACAAACATGAGGAAGCCGTCCTCAACTTGAAACACCTGGATCGTCAAAGGAATATTCGTGGATTTTATGGCAACTTCCATGAACTCCAATTGCTGATTACACAGTTTTCACCACTTTGTGTTTGTCTCCAGGAGACGATGCTTGGTGCTCGTTCTGGTCACTTTCGTGGTTATTACTTTCTTTCTTCCCCCCCCCCCCAAGCTCTTGCTGGGGCCCATAACTCTACTGCTCTCTTGATTCGTACTGATATTCCCTTCGTCCCCCCTACTGTTTCCATCCCCTATCCATTGTTCTGCTGTCCGTGTTTGTGATTAAATGGTATACAGTCTGTTCCATTCACTTCCCCCCAAATGTCCCGCTTTCTCTTCCTGATCTTGAGCACCTCCTGGACTCCTTGCCACAGCCGGTGCTCCTGTTGGGTGATTTCAACTGTCGAAAAACTTTTTGGGGTGATGTTCTGACAAAGGCTGCCTTCTCGAACCGTTCGTCCTCTCTCTTCTGAATTCTTTTGAGCCGACCCATGAGGACTCTGGACCTCGCACCCTTTCCTGTCTTGATGTGTGTCTGCTCGTCGTCCCATTACTTAGATCTCACGTGGCGGGTTCTTGATGACCTCCATAACGGGGACCATTTCCTCATCCGTTTCCTTTTTCTATTTCCACCTTCCCCTCTCCTTCCCTAAGTGGCAGTTTGCCAAAGCCGACTGGAACCTATTCACCCTCCGTGCTACTCTCTCTGACCTCTCCTTGCGCCCTCCTCCTTGCACCCTCCTCCTTGCATCCTCCTCCTTTTTTATGACACCGTCTTCGACGCTGCCCTCCGCTCTATTCCTCGCTCTTTCTCCTTGGGAAGTGAAGTGAAGGCGGAAGTGCGTTCCCTGGTGGAATGCAGACTGTGCTCGGGCTGTCCGCTCTAAGCGTGCGGCATGGAAGAAACATCAACGCCGGCAGACGGTTGATTCTGTTATTTTGTTTCGGAAAGCAAATGCGGTGGCCCGTATGACCTTTCGTTCAGCTATGTGCAGGAGTTGGAAAGCTTATGTTTCCATCATTACGTTCGATACTCCTCTGCCGCAGAGCTGGAAGAAGATCCGTAAGATTGTGATAAGTTCGTTCCAGATATCTCGCCGGTTCTTCAACTCTGTACTACTCTCGTGGCGGAACCAGTGCAGATCACAGCCGAACTGGGTTACCACTTTTCTACTGTTAGCTTTGGTTCTCATCTTCCTTAATCCTTACTTCTTCGTAAGCCCGTTCTTGAATCTCATCCCTTAGATTTCCGCACTTATCTCCGCCTTCCCTATTACGATCCCTTCGCTTTTTCTGAAGTTTAGTCTGCCCTGGCCCTCTGTGCTTGTACGGCAGCGGGCTCGGGTGACATTCATTATGAGATGCTTCGCCATCGCCCTCCTAGCACGTGTCAGTATTTACTGAGTCTGTATAACCAAGTCTGGAAGTAGTCGTCAGTCCCTGAGATTACATTTTGAAATGTAATCATGAAATTACAACGGCTCGATGCCGTTGTAATTTCTCTTTGGTAACCGGGGTTTCTCGGGACATCCCCTAAGGACGTCCGTCCTATTGCCCTCACGATCTGTCTGCAAACTCTTTGAGCATTTAGTAAGTGCCGCAGCACAACTGATGTCCTGGTGAACTTGTAGGTCTATATTCGTACTGCTTTTGCTGCGAAGACCTCCGATGTTGCTGTCCTCTTTGACCTGGAAAAGGCTTATGACACAACCTGGAGATATTATATTCTGTCCCAACTTCGTTCTTTTGGCCTTCGTGTAATCTCCCTCTCTTCCTCCAAAGCTACCTCTCTCGTCGTTTTTTAGTCAGGCTTGGTACCACTCTCTCTGTCTCTTATCGACAATATGAAGGTGTACCCCTAGGTACTGTTCTGAGCACTACTCTCTTTCTGGTTGCTCTGAATGGTCTCCTTTCCTCCATTCCTTCTGGCATCTTCTCCGCTCTTTACGTCGACGATCTTTCTCTTTGCTGTCGTGGTGGTGATTCGCCTCTCCTTCAACGGCGGCTTCAACTTGCGATTGATGCCGTGTCATCTTTGGTCACCAATCATCTCGTAAGGGGTCTCTGCAACTAAGACTTGTGCTATGACTTATACTCGAAAGCATGTCGCCCTTCGTCCTTCTTTGTCGCGTTATGGTCTTCCCCTTGTGTACAAAGATTCTGCGAAGCTTTTGGGGTTAATCTTTGACACTCTTTTGTCTTGGTCGCCCCATATCCCTTACTTTCGTGTTGAAGGCTTTAAGGTCCTTAACCTACTTAAGGTTCTGTCTCATAATTCTTAAGGAGAGGATAGGCATTCGCTCCTCTCTTTGCATTCCTTTCTCATACTGTAAACTCGATTTTGGTTGCCCTGCTTACTCTTCTGCTTCTCCTTCTCTTCGCCGTCTTGAACTTTTGCACCATACAGGGCTGCGCCTCAGGTCTGGTGTCTTTCGTTCGACTCCTACCCTGAGCTTATACGTTGACACTGGCTTCCTGTCTCTCCAGGACCGCCGAGGTCGATACTGTTTTTGCTACCTTGCGTGGTCTTTACAACACCCTCACTTTCACCTGTGTCGTGCTTTGACTTTTCCCCCCTCCTGTAGTTCCTGTTACCCTTCACCACCTCCCTCTTTCTGTCCGGTATTCTCGCCTGCAAAATTCTCTTTAGATTAGTATCACTAATATTTCTCCATTTTGTTCATTCCTTGCCCCTGTGGTGGGTCCCCTTCCTCAATATTGCAAATCCCTGACCCACATCACTAAAGCTTTTACCCCTTCTACAGTTCTGAAACGTCTTTTCTTTGAAATCTTTTCTTGACCTTACCGCTCAGTCTCTATCTTCACCGATGGGTCTTAAGTCTGCAGACAGTGTAGGCTACTGTTTTTCCTGACCACATCTATATGTGTCGCCTGCCTCCGGAGAATAGCATCTTCACGGCAGAACTTTATGCTATTCTCTCTGCTCTTCGTCTCCTGCTTTCTCGCTGTCAATCCTACTTTGTGGTTGTAGATGACTCTCGCAGTGCCCGCATGGCTCTGGAGTCATTTAATCCAGTCCATCTGGTGGTCGTCGAAATTCAACATTGACTGTTTCTTATCTCCAGTAGATTTAAAACAATTTAGTTTTGCTGGGTTCCCAGCCATATTGGAGGCTCTTTAAATGAGCGTGCGGCTGCAGCCACTAAGGAAGCTATTTGCACTTGTCCCATCTCTCATAAATGTATTCCTTATTCCGACTTTTACCCAGTTAATCATTCCTGCATTCTTGCCCGTTGGCAGCTTTGTTGGTCTTCTGTTACTGGAAACAAACTACGTACTCGTAGTGCGTCCCTGTGGCCTTCCTCATACCACTGTAACAGACGATGGGAAACAGCTCTGGCAAGGCTGCGTATTGGCCATACGTGCTTAACTCATGTACACTTAATGGAACGCCGCCCTGCTCCTTATTGTTCAAACTGCTTTGTCCCTCTTACAGTTGTGTATATCCTTGTTGAATGTCCTGACTTCCAGGACGAGCATGTGTCTTGCTCTCAGACCGTCCCCCGCAGTCACTTATCCCTCGATAGATTTCTTGGTGAATCGGATTCTTTTGATATCGCTCGCCTGATACGTTTCTGTTCTCATATTGGCATCCTCAGTGATATTTAGCGCCCTCTGATTATTCCATACATTTGATGGTGCTACATAGCCTTCCTGACTTGGTGCCTTCTTTGATAATTACTTACTTATGTTGGCTGAGAGCATTAGGGATATTGGGGTGTATGTTATGTGAGGACGAATTAGGGCTTTTGCCAAGTGTAGCTTTTTTGGTGCGTTGGTGTTCGTGTCTGCATAGTCGAAGGAGGTACATTTTGCTTTGGCGTATTTTGGCCACCCGAGTCACTCAAACCTCTGCCACTACCCTGGATCACTTATGGACTAATATAACAGCTCCCCTTACATCTGGGGTAATCTATGACAGAACAACTGACCACTATCCTACCTTCCTCATAGCAAACATGGATACAGCACCACCAGAAAGCAAGAAACTCTCATTCAGGCTACACAGTGAATCAGCTTTAGGCAATCTTTCTAATGCACTTCACAATATTAACTGGGAATCTGAATTTAATAATACACAGGATATAAACTCATTAACTAACCTCTTTCTCTCCAAAACTCTAAGCTTCTACAACACTAACTGTCCCCTCCTTACCAAACAAGTAACTGATAAAAGAAAAAATAAGCCGTGGCTCACAAGTGGCATAATCAAATCAATCAACAAAAAACATGAATATGAAAAGAAATTTAGGATTGGCCTAGTTACAAAGGAGGTAGTTAAGAGGTACTCATCAGTGCTTACCAGTATCATAAGAAAAGCTAAACTTTCATATTATGAGACTAGATTCAAAGAAGCAAAAGGCAACATGAAAAGCACATGGAAAACCATCTCTAATATCCTAGGAACTAAACAACACTCCCACAACCAGATAACACTCTCTAAGGATGGCCTTACACCGTCATCTGATTTAGAAATGGCGAATGAATTTAATAGCTTCTTTTCATCGGTTGGTGCTAACCTTGCCAGTAAAATTCCACAGACTCAGACACATATCAACACATATCTCTCAGGCAGCTATCCAAACTCTCTTCTCCTCTCACCAGTCAGCCCGACAGATGTTGTGTCCATCATACACTCACTAAAAACCAAAGCTGGGAACATCAATGAAATACCATCCATTGTATACAAGAGCGCTTCCCACGCCCTTGCGCCACCTATAGCTCTACTGTTCAACAAATCCCTTGAGTGTCATACCTTCCCTGATATCCTTAAAAAAGCAAGAGTAACTCCAGTTCATAAAGGAGGTAATCCGGCAGACATAAACAATTATAGACCAATATCAAACCTACCCATACTATCAAAAATATTTGAAAAAATTATCTACAAACAGCTCTACTCCTACCTCGTAAAATTTGACATTCTTAGCCCCTGTCAGTTTGGCTTCCGCTCCCAAAAGAGTACCAACGATGCAATTATTAGTCTCCTTGATATAATTTACTCAGCCCTTGACAAAAATGAGTTTCCGATTGGACTCTTCACTGACCTGAGAAAGGCCTTTGATACTGTTAATCACAATTACCTCTTACGTAAACTCCATCATTATGGAATTCGAGGCCATACACTGGACTATATCTAATCCTATCTTAGTGATAAACACCAATGTGTAGCCATCAATAATATAACCTCTCCCACTCTACCAATAACCATTGGAGTGCCACAGGGCCGCATTTTGGGACCTCTCTTATTTCTTATTTACATCAATGATCTGCCTAATGTCTCTAACACGCTGAAACCTATTTTGTTTGCTGATGATACTACCCTCATCTACTCTAACCCCAACCCACATACACTAAATAATGTTGTTAATAATGAACTAAAAAAAAAGCCCACTTATGGATGTCAACCAACAAACTAACACTTAACATAGAAAAGACCTACTACATCTTATTTGGAAGCAAATCTACAAATGCAATTCAGCTTCAGATAGACAATGTAAACATTAGCAATAAAAATGACGGAAAGTTTCTTGGCCAAGACAAGAGACTCAATTTCAGTACCCACATACAACACATAACTAAGAAAGTCTCTAAAACAGTTGGTATACTCTCCAAAATCAGATATTATGTACCTAACTCTGCTCTCATCTCTCAATATTATGCACTAATCTATCCCTATCTTAATTATGGTATCTGTGCATGGGGTTCGACCACTGCAAACCACCTCAAGTCCATCATTACCCAACAAAAATCTGCTATCAGAATAATAAAAAATTCTGCTTTCAGACAACACTCAGCCCCCTTGTTTAACTCCCTAAACATGCAAAACATAATCTCACTCCACAAATTCTCTTGTGTCAACTACATTTACAAAACCCTGTTCTTAAATGCAAATCCTGCTCTGAAACTCCCCCTGGACAGATGAACTAGGACCCATTATCACCACACCAGAAATAAATATCTCTTTGATGTCCCCAGAGTCAAACTTAATTTGTGTAAACACTCTATGCAAATAAAGGGACCCAGTTTATGGAACTCACTCCCTATTGAATTGAAAAGCTGTCCAACTTTTGCATCATTGAAAAACAATACTAATAAGTACCTAATTTCATCTACATAGTTTTTTACCTTTTGCTTTAAAACTGCACAGTATCTATTGCTACCCAATCTCCCAGTCTTTATGTACCCAATCTGAACATCTTTATCATCGCGATCATTGCTGTCTTCCTATATGTGCTGTCAATCTGCTGTATGGTGTCTATTAATCTTGTTTAAATTACCAATCAAGCTGTCAATGTAATCAATCAGAGCTTTAATATACCAATGTGCTTTAATATACTTACTAATCTCTCTCATCTCATTTTTTTTCTTGCAATGTATTTGTTATCATTTTATTAATTCTGATAGAATTTACCTACTTAAAATTATCTGTTAGATTAAGGACCTGCCCGAAACGCTGCGCGTACTAGTGGCTTTACAAGAGTGTAATTACTGTTCTATGCTATGTATTCCCACAGACCCAATGTACCTTCTTGTATATAAATAAATAAATAAAAAATAAATACATAAATTTGCGTGCAGTGTATTTCTAAGTTATTGTCACGATTTAGGCCGAGTATTGTAGTGTTTTTGGTGACTGGAATATATGTTGGAGTTGGTGATTGCGAGTAGAGTTTGTCGAGTATTGTGTTAGCACGTTTCTTGTAGAAGTATGTGATGGTGGATTTAATGTGGTTCGACTGTATTTACCAGTCGCGCTTTTATGTAAGTGCGACTAGTGGGAGCCTTGTGGGACCCCCTGAGTGATGAGAGAAGTAGTGAGAGTGGAAGCTCAGAAAGCGAATCCTCATCTGTCGGTCGTCCAAGTAATTGCAGAGTAGTTTCTTAGTGTTCAAGGGCAGGTCAGAGTTGTTACACATCTTGTTAAAGTCCCTCGTGCCATACCCTGTCGAAGGCCTTCTCGATGTCTTTGGTCACTAGGGCTGTCTTGCGGCGTTCTTTCTGGTTGATTAGTATGTAGTTCAGCACTATTATAGGAGCGTCATGCGTCGACCTGTGGGACAAGAAGTCGAACTGTCTTTCATTTAGTAGGTCATTGTCATCAAGATGTTGTCTAAGTCTGAGGTTTACTGGATGCTCGAAAACCTTCCCGAGCGTTTCAAGTAGGTTGATTGGTCGGTAGTTTTTGGGGTCATTATGTGGTTTTCCTGGTATTGGGATGAGAATAGTAGTTGCTTTTCAAGAGTTGAGAAAATTATCTGGAACATGGGAGGTATTATTGAGAGCAGTCAGGCCGTTGATATGCGTCATAGGGAGGCGTCTAATGAGTTCATGGCCTATACCCGAGGCCTCCGGGGCTCTGTTGGGGGGGGGGGCCTAAGTAGCATTATCTTGACCTCTCCTGGTGTCAGCGTTTCTGAAGTGCAGTTGGCTGTGTAGGTGAAAGATTGTCTGCCAGTGTTGCCGGAAAACTTGTATGACCTCTGCCGAGTCAGTGATGTTTCTGTCGTTGGGAGTAAGTGATTTGTTTGAAAGTGGTGTAGCTGTTTACCCAGATTTTTTTAATGAATTTACAAAATTCTTAAGGGTTTGTATTTGTGCTGTGTATTTGTAAATTTTGTTTATTTTATAAATAACTAGCAGTACCCGGCCACGTGTTGCTGTGGCTCTGCATCACATGTGCGTTGCTGAGCCACAGCAACCTTCCCTGTCCCCCAGTCCTCCCCACCATTCCCCTCTCACCAGTCTCCTTGGCCTCCCAAACATTCCCAACTCCACCATCCCCTCTTCCTTCCCACCATGCTCCACTTCCCTCCCACAATGCCCCACTCCCCTGTCCCTTTGTCCTCCCAACCATTCTCCATTCCCCCATCCCCTCGTCCCCACCATCCCAAACTTCCCTGTCCCCTCGTCCTTTCCTCCCATTTCCCCCTCTCTTGTCCCCTCGTCCTCCCCACCATCTCTCACTTCCGTCCTCTCGTCATCACCACCATTCCCCACTCCCTCGTCCGATGCCTTCCCAAATGGTCTGATGTTCCCATCAGAAATTGGGAACATCAAGTGATCTGATGTTCCAATAACTGAAATATAAGAAAAAGTTAAAAAATTAAATGAAAATATGAAAAAATAAAAAAAATAGAACATTACCACGAACTGAACGGTATGGTAAAACAACACAGCTCAATTCCACTGCAATTCACACAAAATAATCAAATCAAAATGTATGAAAATTCAATTTATCAATGCAATCAGAAACATTGAAATGGAATTGTAACATATTTAGTATAGCATGTGTGTTGCTCTTACATGCAACAGATGGAGCTGTTTTCCAAGAAAAACCGTTATACCTGCCATATGTATGGCATCTCTACTTGTACTTATTTTATTATGTATATGTATATTATTTTATTTATATAGATAAAAAACTAGGCACATCATTGCTTGGCGTGAGCATTGACCAGACTATTGAGTAAACGATTTCAGAGTATAGTGCGGCCAAAGAGTACTTGGCCATGTCTGTGCTGGTTTTGTATGAATCTGGTTTGGTAGTGTGTGATAAGTCTCCTGGCTAGCATGGAAGGGGTAAACGAGTACCTTCTCCTGTGGGTGATGAGCGGTGTTGTTGCAGCCGCTGCTTGTGACTGTATTGTATAAGGTGTAGTTGGGTGTCAATGTCCTCGGGTGTTTTGTCATCATGTGTGAATGTTTGGTCTGGGCAGTATATACAATATGCAAGAGACAGTTAGCTCTATTGTATGCAAAATGTGGGAGAACCTGTATGAAGATTTGTGTGTGTATGTGTGTGTGTGTGTGTGTGTGTGTGTGTGTGTGTGTGTGTGTGTGTGTGTGTGTGTGTGTGTGTGTGTGTATACTCACCTAGTTGTGCTTGCGGGGGTTGAGCTCCGGCTCTTTGGTCCCGCCTCTCAACCGTCAATCAACAGGTGTACGGGTTCCTGAGCCTATTGGGCTCTATCATATCTACACTTGAAACTGTGTATGGAGTCAGCCTCCACCACATCACTTCCTAATGCATTCCATTTGTCAACCACTGACACTAAAAAAGTTCTTTCTAATATCTCTGTGGCTCATTTGGGCACTCAGTTTCCACCTGTGTCCCCTAGTGCGTGTGCCCCTTGTGTTATATAGCCTGTCTTTATCAACCCTGTCGATTCCCTTGAGAATCTTGAATGTGGTGATCATGTCCCCCCTTAACTCTTCTGTCTTCCAACGAAGTGAGGTTCAATTCCCGTAGTCTCTCCTCGTAGCTCATACCTCTCAGCTCGGGTACTAGTCTGGTGGCAAACCTTTGAACCTTTTCCAGTTTAGTCTTATGCTTGACTTATATGGACTCCATGCTGGAGCCGCATACTCCAGGATTGGTCTGACATATGTGGTATATAATGTTCTGAAAGATTCCTTACACAAGTTTCTAAAGGCTGTTCTTATGTTAGCCAACCTGGTATATGCTGCTGATGTTATCCTCTTGATATGAGCTTCAGGGGACAGGTCTGGCGTGATATCAACCCCCAGGTCTTTCTCTCTCTCTGACTCTTGAAGTATTTCATCTCCCAAGTGATACCTTGTATCTGGTCTCCTGCTTCCTACCCCTATCTTCATTACATTACATTTGCTTGGGTTAAACTCTAACATCCATTTGTTCGACCATTCCTGCAGCTTGTCCAGGTCTTCTTGAAGCCTCAAGCTGTCCTCCTCTGTTTTAATCCTTCTCATAATTTTGGCGTCGTCAGCAAACATTGAGAGGAATGAGTCTATACCCTCTGGGAGATCATTTACGTATATCAGAAACTGGATAGATCCAAGCACAGAGCCCTGTGGGACTCCACTGGGCTGTGTGTGTGTGTACTCACCTATATGTACTCACCTATATGTGCTTGCAGGATCGAGCATTGACTCTTGGATCCCGCCTTTCTAGCTATCGGTTGTTTACAGCAATGACTCCTGTCCCATTTCCCTATCATACCTAGTTTTAAAAGTATGAATAGTATTTGCTTCCACAACCTGTTCCCCAAGTGCATTCCATTTTTCTACTACTCTCACGCTAAAAGAAAACTTCCTAACATCTCTGTGACTCATCTGAGTTTCCAGTTTCCACCCATGTCCCCTCGTTCTGTTATTATTACGTGTGAACATTTCATCTATTTCCACTTTGTCAATTCCCCTGAGTATTTTATATGTCCCTATCATATCTCCTCTCTCCCTTCTTTTCTCTAGTGACGTAAGGTTCAGTTCCTTCAGCCGCTCTTCATAACCCATCCCTCGTAGCTCTGGGACAAGCCTCGTCGCAAACCTCTGAACCTTCTCCAGTTTCTTTATGTGTTTCTTCAGGTGGGGGCTCCATGATGGCGCGGCATACTCTAAGACGGGTCTCACGTAGGCAGTGTAAAGCGCCCTAAAAGCTTCCTCATTTAGGTTTCTGAATGAAGTTCTAATTTTCGCCAGTGTAGAGTACGCTGCTGTCGTTATCCTATTTATATGTGCCTCAGGAGTTAGATTAGGTGTCACATCCACTCCCAGGTCTCTTTCTCGAATCGTTACAGGTAGGCTGTTCCCCTTCATTGTGTACTGTCCCTTTGGTCTCCTGTCACCTGATCCCATTTCCATAACTTTACATTTACTGGTGTTAAACTCCAGTAGCCATTTCCCTGACCATCTCTGCAGCCTGTTTAAGTCCTCTTGGAGGATCCTACAATCCTCGTCTGTCACAACTCTTCTCATTAATTTTGCGTCATCTGCAAACATTGACATGTATGATTCCACTCCTGTAAACATATCATTTACGTAAATTAGAAAGAGGATTGGTCCCAGCACCGATCCTTGAGGTACTCCACTTGTTACTGTTCGCCAGTCCGACTTTTCGCCCTTTACCATTACCCTCTGGCTCCTTCCTGTTAGGTAGTTCTTCACCCATACTAGGGCCTTTCCGCTTACTCCTGCCTGCCTCTCAAGTTTGTATAGCAGTCTCATGTGCGGTACCGTATCAAAGGCCTTTTGGCAGTCAAGAAATATGCAGTCTGCCCAGCCTTCTCTGTCCTGCCTTATCCTTGTTACTTTATCATAGAATTCTAAAAGGTTTGTTAGGCATGATTTCCCTGTCCAGAACCCATGTTGGTGCTTGTTTACAAACCCAATGCTCTCCAGGTGCTCAACAAGTCTTAGCCTAATTATTCTTTCAAGTATTTTGCAGGGGATGCTTGTCAGTGATACGGGTCTGTAGTTAAGTGCCTCCTCCCTATCACCCTTTTTGAAAATCGGTACGACATTTGCCTCCTTCCAGCAACTGGGCAATTCTCCCGACATAAGTGACTCATTAAAGATCATTGCCAGAGGCACGCTGAGAGCCTGTGCTGCCTCTTTAAGTATCCACGGTGATACTTTGTCTGGTCCAACAACTTTATTTGCATCCAGTGTTGTCAACTGTTTCATTACATCCTCTGCTGTCACCTCTATATCTGATAGTCTTTCATCTTGGGTAATCTCTTCTAACAATGGGAGCTGCTCAGGCTCGGTTGTGAACACTCCATGGAATCGCTTTCTGTATATGCCCCTTCTGTTTTCCTCAGTCTTGTCACTTGGTCATTTACCGACATCTTCCTTCTTATATGGCTATGTAGTAATTTTGGTTGCTTTTTCGCTTTGACTGCAATATCGTTCTCATAATTTCTTTCCGACACTCGTCTTATGTTAATGTAATCATTCCTAGCTCTGTTACATCTAATCCTGTTGTCCTCTGTCCTTTGTCTTCTGTACTTCCTCCACTCCCTCCTGCTTCTCACCTTTGCTTCCTGACACTGTCTATTAAACCATGGGTTATTATATTCCCTCCTGCTTTTTTCCTTTATTGTTGGAATAAATCTATCTTCAGCCTCCTTGCATTGCAATATGACTTGGTTCATCATTGGTTGCTGCACTGTTTTTCCTCTAAGTTCTTCCTCCCACTGCACTTCTCCCAGGTAGTCCCTTATCCTTCTGTAGTCCCCTTTTCTGTAATCAAGTCTCCTTTCCCGGACCTCTTGTCCTTTGGTCACAATTTTAAGCTCCATCATGTAGTCAAAGACTAGGACACAATGGTCACTAGCTCCTAGTGGTATTTCATGTTCCAACTGCTCGATGTCTTCTACATTCTGAGTGATAATGAGATCTAATAGGCTGGGCGTATCCCCTCCTCTTTCCCTAGTATCTTCTTTCACATGCTGTGTTAGGAAATTCCTGTCAATAACGTCTACCAGCTTCGCTCCCCAGGTCTCCTCCCCGCCATGGGGATTCCTCGTTTCCCAATCTATCTCTCCGTGATTTAGGTCCCCCATGACCAGCAGCTTCGCTCTCATTCTATGCGCTAAAGTTGCTGCCCTCTGCAGTTCATCCATACATGTCTTGTTGCTGTCCTCGTACTCCTGCCTGGGCCTTCTACTGTTTGGTGGGGGATTGTAGAGTATCAAGATTACAATCTTCTTCCCATCCACTGTCAGAGTTCCATGTATGAAGCTTGTGCTTTCATTGGTACCCGGATTTTCCAGCTCATCAAACTTCCATTTCCGCTTTATTAGTAGTGCCACTCCTCCTCCCTGTCTCTGTGTCCTTTCTTTTCTTATCACCTGGTACCCCTCTGGAAAGATTGCATCCGAGATCATGCCATTTATTTTAGTTTCCACTATTGCCACTATGTCTGGGTCTGCCTCACTAACTCTTTCTTTTATCTCTTCTGCTTTATTGGCGTGTGTGTGTGTGTGTGTGTGTGTGTGTGTGTGTGTGTGTGTGTGTGTGTGTGTGTGTGTGTGTGTGTGTGTGTGTGTGTGTGTGTGTGTGTGTGTGTGTGTGTGTGAGAGATATGGAGGGTGACAGGAATGTGGTCAGAGCCTATGAAAGGGTAGGAAGTTCTGTGGTGTTGGTGGGTGCCTGATCCGTTTGTGAATATGAAGTCAGGTCGCCCGAGGCCGTTGTTAGCATAGGACGTGTGGATGTCTGGTCCCAGGAACTTTAGTCGTTTTACAGGTATATTTGGTGGAGATTATGTCCGTGCTGGTTTGTAGTGTTGTGGTGAAAAGTGGAGTGTTTAGCGTTGAGGTTAGCCATCATGATGACGGGGACGTTGGTGTAGTTGAAGAGTCTATTCAAGTTATATTGTGGTATGTTGGTGTTAGGACGATTGTAGGTGGTACTAATAACGATTGATTCAGGGTGTGAGTAAAATGTTATGGTCTGAAGTGTCAGAGTTGCCATAATGGCTCAATAATTTTGTCTGTGTTTGATGAGTATGACAATTCCATTGTGTGCCTCATCCGGTGACTGGTTTGTAGTGTATCCGTAGTGACGGATTATGTGAGCATTTGTGTCGCACCTGGTGTTTAATAGTGGCACGTCTGGTTGGTCAGTCTCAATGAAATCCGCCACTACGTATCGAATGTTTGATATTGTATGTTTGAACATACACCCCCGTACGTTCTGCCATTTAATTGTTATTTTATACATCTTCGTTACAGTGTTATGTGTAAGCTCGTACAGTACCTGTGTTGTCCAAACGCATGTCGGCTGTCGTGACGGCGATGCGATGCGCGACATTGCCCAGTTTGATGAGGGCCCTGAGAGGGGCCCAAGGTTGAGCACGTGACGGACCTCGGCGCTATCTACAAACCAGATGCCGAACTATAGCAGTTGACCCTCCCATTAATCGTAGTTTCCTATCTTCTAGTTGGCTAGGCTGGAAGGTGACGACCAATCAGGGCCCGACAACGGAAATCAGTGAAGCAGAGACTTTTGAAGACCTGAGGGTGGACTAGTTGAGCGTTGTGGACTTTACTCCTGGAGGGATTACCCAGTGACGCTAGGTGAGCGCTGTGGACTTCACTATTGGAAGGTGCTAGCCTGTGGGGCTAGGTGAGCGCTTTGAACATTGCCGGATGAGCAATGCGAGTGTGCAAAGGAAAAGGGGGGGGGCATTTGAAGGACTGCTCCATAACGGCAGCTAGAGTAAGGGCTAGTGGTGCCCTAAAGACCTCGTCAGAGGCATAGTATCAGTCATCCGTGAAGCAGGCTAGCGTGAGGGTTAGTAACGCCGCTCAGGATTACCTCACATATAGACTTGTACATATCATGGTGAAGGGTAAAATAACGGGTTATTTTAAGTGCTTTTATTTTTATTTACCTTAAACATTACACTATATTTCCACCAAGGTTAGTCCTCTGAATTTGAGTAGGATCATAGTTTAAAAAGAACCCGGTTACGAAGGGTTCGTAACAGGGAACCTTTCAGGACTTTTTCCTGTGGTGTGTAGTAGCCTATCGTGTTCGTGGGTCCCTTAAGGAAGGTTAGCCTCGGGTTCGTGGATGAAGTGGAGCGTCTCTCTTGGTGTGGCGGTGTATTGGCTGTCTGTGGTTGTGTGTTTTCCAACAAATCCGTCGGTGGTAGTAGGGAAGGGGGTGAGAAGGACCTCATTTGTGTCTGTGTGCCTACTTGACGGGTAGATCTTGGCGTGTCCGGTGACATTGGCATAACCTAGTGAGAAAAGGACTTCGACGATGTCACCTGAGAGGCAAAGCTCAAGGCATCCAATACTGTGGGGTTGCCGCTTCCTCTGTGTTGTTGGACTTTCGCTGCTGCCAATGCACGTGCCTCGGCTCTATAACCTCCCTAGAGGCTAGACCGTAGACTCACTCCTGCTTCACTGCTAGACTGTTGCTGCTGTCAATACTAGTCGCGCGCCTTGGGACCAGACACAAAATTGTTATGCATACCAAGAGGTAACTGAAGCATTCAGCAGGTCACTTGGCGTAATAATTAATTCCTTTATAAAAATGGGAGAACTTCCTGACTGAAGGAAAATGGCTAATGTGGTATCAATATACAAGAAATGGGGAAGACAAACTATTACACAGAATCACATTAGTAACAAGTACTGCCTGCAAGTTGCTAGACTGATAGGAAGAGGCTGGCGTAACAGGAAAAGTTCTAAGGTGGGTCAGAGAGAATTTTTCAAGAAGGAAGCAAAAGGACAGAGACATCAGAGTGGAGAGAGGTTACAAGTGGAGCACCACAAGGTTCCGTTCTAGGTCCCATATTGTCTCTAATTTGTCAATCGCCTGACAGGAAATTGGATCCTTCATACCAGTATTTCAGATGACGCAAAGCTGACGAGAAGAAAGGACAGTGATAGTTTGAGGTATTTAATTAATCAGATTTGGACATACCTCATAAATGTCCTAAAAAAATGGCTGCCTAATTTTAACCCAGCCAAATGCAAAGTTACGAAAAATGTAATAAGCGTTTAACACCAGCAATATAGGAAAAATGAAAAAACAATTTCTTAAAACAGGAGAGTCCTGGGAGTTAACATAACCCCATTTGTGATGCCAGAAGTTTACATTAGCAGAATAACAGCTGCATAATGTCATACTGAACACCTTGCGTGCATCCTTCCGAAAATTTGAAAAGGGGGGCTATTTTAGGCCTTATATACAGCAAAGGTGAGACCTGCACTTCGATAGGCATTCACAACGTAAAACTCTTGCCTAAAAAAATGCCATAATAAACTAGAAAAGGTTAAAAAATATGTAAAGACTCTTTCTTGAGTTGAAGGGCGTAAAATACGAGGAAAGATTGTGGGAACTCGTCCTTACCACACTTGAGGAAAGGAGAGATAAGGGAATATGATAACAATATACAAGATTCTAAGGGAAATTGACAAGTTAGACGAAGCAGTATTTTTCAAAGCTAGGAACAGGAAAACAAGGGTTTGTAGATAAAAAACTAGAGGCCAATGAGTCACAAGGACGTCAGAGAGATCTTTTTCAATGTTAGAGCTGTCAATTTACTGGTGAGATGTTAAGGTCGTTGAAGCTTGTTCAATTAAATGTTTTATATATAGATATGATAAAGTTGTGAAAGGAGACGGTACAATAATCTAAGAATGTTTAGATCGCGAGGGTCTAGGAGCCTTGCTAGCAGCCTTCCCTAGGTAGGTGTATATGTAGTTGATATGACAAAAAAGTTCTTTAATCGTTAAATTAGACACCCGAAAATTAGAAAGGTGGAGTCCACGAGGTAAGAGTTGGACCCTAGTCACACAGTAAATACATATATATATATATACATACAGAACGCTGAGCACCGTAACAGGTTGCTATACCTGGCCCCTGGCCGAAATAGTTACAGAAGGCGTTATGGAGCTTCCAAGCTACTAGGTGGGTGTGGTAGTGGGTTTAATGTCCAGTAGTGAAGTATGTGCTTTTAATACAAACTCACACTTGCTCATACTTCACTTTAATATAAATAAACTCTATTAATATTGAAGTGACTTCATTTGTAATTTACTTGTATGTGAGGCGGACTCATGTCAGGTGAGGTGAATGACGTCACAGGTAGTTGACCCATCAGGCCAAGCTAGTCAAGAGGCGCGACGGGCAGTGTGGCGCGGGCCGGCGTGGGGAGAGGTGCTGCTCGGCGCCCACCTCATTGGTTTTACTAAATTAGTCACCTGGACAGTCCTGTGCATGAGGTCCACCTGCGCCAGGTTTACAGGCAAGTTACTCTAGATGAGTAGTTTTATCACATTGTGTTCTGTTGGTAGAACAGTCTATATTGGCTGTCTAAATAAGAATAGTTAAGGCTTTATTTAAAATAATTTAATTAGCTCTGGGTTACTCATTTGTAAATATAATGATATTGAGAAATATACCTGTTTATTAGTAGAGTTTTATCTGGATTAGGACTTTCGATGATTTAAAAACAAAATTTTACTTTAAAACGATTGTTATGTAATAAACTGTTCCACAACAGCTGCTAGTGTCAACTTTATAGTAAAATTTACTGTTTGATAAAAAATAGGTGTAAAAAGTTTAAAAAATTATAGTTAAATTCAAGCAGTTATGTTTCTTGTGAACTATCGGATTTCAATCCTTGAAATATGGACCAAAGACTTTTAATCTAGCAAGCGTCACATCCCCCCCCCCCCCCGGACCATCCTATGTGAATGAAACTAACCATCCTGAGTCAGTGTCGTCCACGCTGCAGCCAACCCCAGAAACGCCATAATTAACATCAACGTCCTGTATAACCAAGTACTATATTGTGTCCAATATAAGTAAATATTAATGTATATTTAAATTGTGTATAGGTCTGATAGTTGTTGAAGGAAACAATAGCACATGAGTGTATTACAAACTGTCTCCCTCCCCTAATAAATAATATATAATAGGTCACAAATCAAAAACTCTTAAGTACAGTGTTAAAATGTAAACTGTTGTGGGTCAGTGCAGGAACGAGCATAGACTGAGGACAAGTTAAATGTACTCGCCTAGTTGTACTAGCCTAGTTGTGTTTGCAGGGGTTGAGCTCTGGCTCTTTGGTCCCGCCTCACAACCGTCAATCAACTGATGTACAGATTCCTGAGCCTACTGGGCTCTTGTCATATCTACATTTGAAACTGTGCATGGAGTCAGCCTCCACCACATCACTTCCTAGTGCATTCCATTTACTAACTACTGACGCTGAAAAAGTTCTTTTTAATGTGTCTATGGCTCATTTGGGTACTCAGTCTTCACGATCATAATGGGAGCCGGTCGGCCGAGTGGACAGGACGCTGGACTTGTGATCCTGTGGTCCTGGGTTCGATCCCAGGCGCCGGCGAGAAACAATAGGCAGAGTTTCTTTCACCCTTTGCCCCTGTTACCTAGCAGTAAAATAGGTACCTGGGTGTTAGTCAGATGTTACGGGCTGCTTCCTGGGGGTGGAGGCCTGGTCGAGGACCGGGCTGCGGGGACACTAAAAAGCCCCGAAATCGTCTCCAGATAACCAAGACAGATTTTTAGTTGCTGGGTCCCCCCTCCCTGTTCCACTCCTTGTTACCGTGTGGGGGGGGCTTGGTGAGCGGCTGCCGAAGTGTGATGCTCCTTGGGACAGTCCTATGTCCTTCTGTGGCCTTGTGCTCCTGCTGCTGTCCTCTCTAATTGTGCTGAACGACTTTTCCTTTTCCTTCTTCGTTTTTCTCCCCCCTATTCTCTTATATGCTTATCGTTTCCTACCGACCTTTAGCTTGTTTTGGTTATTCCATTTCACTTCTTCTATTTTGACGTCCGGGAGCTTGAGGAGGCATACTGTTACACGCATAGAACTGTAGTACCCAACGTCTCGAGCGAGGGGAACCTTTTATTGTCAATCTCCTTTTTGTCACTGAACCCGATCTCGACGAACTGACGGTTCTGACGACGCACCCCTAGGGGGGGGGGGGGGGGGCCGGCCGGCATGATCGGCGATAACTTCTAGTTGGGTGTCCTGCCTCTAATTGTGGCTCCATGGTGGGTATGGTGTACATTCGTGGATGAAATTCTCAATTCGTATTTGTCGTTGAATGTTTCTCTTGTACTCTTTCAGGCTCGTGAGGTGGGCGACCAAGCCCCTGAGTCGGACTGTATTGGAAGACAGAGCTCTGTAACCCCCACTGTGTTGGACCCCGACCTTGCTCCTCCTCTGACCCTCCTGACTGCTTCCCTCGGCTCCCCTCCCTCCTCTGTGGTTGTGTCTAGCCTCAAGCCCCCAGTGGTGACTGTTACCTATCGTACGTTACGGCTCGTGACCCTACAGCAGCCAAGCTTTAATTACGTCTAGGGATACGAGACAACTGCTGTTCTCAATAGCGGATCACCAGTATAACCCCTTGATAAGTAATGAGCACATAAATAAAATCTTCCTTTAGGACTGAAGAATAGATACAAAATCTTATATAGATATATATTAAATAAATCTCAATAGCAAACAGATGATTATTTGGTCACAATATATCACATTAAAAATATCACTGTATCTTCCAGACATTAAATTAATATTATTATATGTATGGCTATGACAGAACAAAAATGTATAACTTAACTCCACAAGATGCTAACTCTCTGGTTCCGGATCAGCTACTGAATAACAATAACGCGGGAGTCAAAACACATTGCCTTGCCCCGCGAACAATTTGCCAAAGTTACAATATTTATTATTTCAACAATGGAGCAATACATTGTGACAAGAGTAATCTTAAACTAACTTAATGAATAATTAATACATATTGATATACAAAAATAAGGTAATTATTTCTTTACATAGTAATTAAAATACGCATACAGAGGGGAATAATGGCATGCTCACCCAGCAACGGACGGTCCCACGACAATTTGCCAGATACAGTTCACTCAATTATTATTCACCTCTGTTACCCACATATGATCACATATAAATCATTAGTTCCCGTGGGAAAACTGAGCACACAAAGAAATAAAACAATCATTCCCACGATACGTTGGGCCTAACGCCAACACTGTAACATGAATTACGTTTGCATAGAACATATAAGTATATCAATATACATGCTTGTAATTTACACACAATTATAAATGTACATATTAATTTATTTACTTACGTATCTTATAGGGGTACGTAAGAGTGACCACTTCGTCCCTTGGCGCAGCTAAGTCTCTTGTTGTGACTACTGCGCCTTTTCACCCCTCTCTGGGGGTTCTCAACGCCGTCTGCGCCACGGACGCACTCGCTCAATCCCTTCCCGTACTGATGCATATCAGGCCTTGTTTGGTCACGCTTCATGGGCTAAATTCCTTGATCTCCTCCCTCTTGATTCCACGCCTCGTGATGACTTCTCCCTCCCACGGCAACTTGTTGATTCTGTGGCTGCCTCTGTTACCTTCAACTCCACTCGTCTCGGTACACGTGACGTTGCTGCTCCTTCTCGGGATGCAGCTTCCCGCTTGGCTGCCCTATCCTGCCTTGGCGTGACTCCTGTTCGGGTCTCGAAGAACGCTCGGTTGAATGCCAGTGTTGGCACTGTTCTTCTCCTGCCCCATGTTGCTACCGGTGTTTTTTAATCTGCAGAACTGCCACGATGATATTCGGCATATCCTCGATGCCCAAGGCCATTCTGTCCTCCAGATTGACACGTTTACTCGTCCCCTCGTGGTCGTCGCCGTCAACCCCTTCAGGTAGTGAAGATTACCTTTGATGGTAGGACCCTTCCACCCTTTGTCATTCTTGCTGGTGCCAGGTGCTCTGTCCAGAAGTACATTCCTTCTCCTAGGCTCTGTAGCAAGTGCTGGGGGTTTACACATGGTGCCTTCCACTGCTCTGGGGCGCTCTCTCCTTTGTGTGGGGGCGAAGGTCAATCTTAAGTCGGAGTGCACTTCTCCCCCAGGCTCGCAGCGTAAACTACAGTGAGGCCTATCCTACCTTCTCCCGTGCGTGTATCCATTACAAGTTTGAGGTAGCTGTCCTCGACTTGAAGCATTGGGAGCATTTATCTTTTCCTGATGTGAGGCGCCATGTTTGCCGGCTCCTGCCTTATGCTCGTGTGTTGTGCTTTTCCTCTCCTCGTCCTTTCCACCTTCCTCAGACCCTCAACCGTTTCCGGGCCTTGGACCCTGATACAACCACTGCCCCCTCCTGTTCCTTTGATTTCTGTACCGAAGGATCCCCCTCCTGGTCCTCTGTCTGGGGTTCCCCTTCTTTCTACCTGGTCTGTCATGTCTCCTGTCTTCTTCCTCGGCTCCCTCCGATCCTCCTTCCTGTCCTTCCCCTCTTGTCTATTAACTCTCCCTACTGCCTGTCAGTGCGGGCTCATGTAGTGCCCTCATTGCTCTCGGGTCCTTTAATCTGGTTCATCCAGTGGTTGTCGAGATCGAACATTGGCCGTTTCTTGTTCACAGTAAATTAAAGTCGGCTGAGTTTTGTTGAGTTTCCAGCCATATTGGTCTCTCTTTAAATGAGCGTGCGGATGCTGCTGCCAGGAAAGCTGTCCGTTCTTGTTCCATCTCTCGTAAAGGAATTCCTTATTAAGACTTTTTTACCCGGTTATCCATTCCCCCATCCTTACCCGTTGGCATGCTTGTTCGTCGTCTGTTACTGGTAACAAACTACGTTCTCTTAAGTTGTACTCTTAACCGTCCTACCTCCGTAACCGGCGATGGGAAACGGCCCTGGCGATATTGCGTATTGGCCAAACTTGTTTCACTCGTGGTCACTTGGCGCGCCGCCCTGCTTCTTATTGTCCTAATTGCATTGTCCCTCTTATGGTCGTGCATATCCTTGTTGAATGTCCTGATTTTCGGGACGAGCGTGTCTGTTTTTTCCGACTGTCCCCCGAGGTCGCTTGTCTCTCGATAGTATTCTTGGTGACTCGGATACTTTTGATATCGTTCGCCTTGTGCGTTTCTGTTCTCGTATTGGCATCCTTGGTGATATTTAGCGCCCTCTGATTATCCCGCACATTTGATGGTGCTACATAGCCTTCCCGGTTTGGTGCCTTCTTTTGATAATTACTTACTTGGTTGCCGGGTTGACGATCACTTGGACGTTGTGTTGAGAGCGGGCTGTGGATGATTAAAGTCTGAGATTGCGTTTTACCATTCGGTGGTAAGTCAGCTTTTTAGATGAAATCTGACCCGAGTGATTGTCTTGCGGGATGTTTCTCAAACTTTACAAGATGTCCAATTTAGTATTTTTATGTATTTAATGTGACATTTCAGGTATGTATGAGGGTGCATCAGTACAACGGCACTGCAGGTATGGTCAACCAGACCCCAAGAAATTGGTCGCTTACAATGCTACTGCAGGTATGGAGGGATTAAAGTTACTTGGAAAAACTTCTCTTGAATCGCAGATGGTCATTATGTAGTTGATACATATTCCCACCTACGTACAATAGGAGAAGGAACTAAGTTTAATAATTTTAATAGTTTACACATTATGCCTTGAAGCAGTGATCCTCTAATAGTTATAGTCTAAAGTACTCTATGCGTTAACCAGTTCAGAGTGATAAACCATTCTTCAGGCCCTTAATTTTAACATTTAGTTGTGGTTTATTATATAGTTAATTTTAAGCTAACAATTTCGGTTACATTTCAATCCCCTCCTCTCCATCCATATTTGTTAGTCTGTCTTCTATCCCACCAGGCCAATCAAATATATATATATATATATATATATATATATATATATATATATATATATATATATATATATATATATATATATATATATATATATATATATATATGTCGTACCTAATAGCCAGAACGCACTTCTCAGCCTACTATTCAAGGCCTGATTTGCCTAATAAGCCAAGTTTTCATGAATTAATGTTTTTTCGTCTACCTAACCTACCTAATCTAACCTAACCTAGCTTTTTTTGGCTACCTAACCTAACCTTTCCTATAAATATAGGTTAGGTTAGGTTAGGTAGGGTTGGTTAGGTTCGGTCATATATCTACGTTAATTTTAACTCTAATAAAAAAAAATTGACCTCATACATAGAGAAAAGGGTTGCTTTATCATTTCATAAGAAATAAATTATAGTAAATATATTAATTCAGGAAAACTTGGCTTATTAGGCAAATCGGGCCTTGAATAGTAGGCTGAGAAGTGAGTTCTGGCTACTAGGTACGACATATATATATATATATATATATATATATATATATATATATATATATATATATATATATATATATATATATATATATATATATATATATATATATAAATAAAACTACCCAAGAGGGTTATGCTTCAGTTGGGGTTAGGAGAGACTGGCAAGAGGAAAGTTTTAGCGTGAGGGGAAAGTACCGGGGCTAAACCTAGCAAGCTGAATATACCGTCGGACAGTTTCGGGAGGCTGAACACTTGCAGCTACGTTGCCATCATCTGCATCGTGCACAAGGTATTGGTAGCCCTTGAATGCTGTAGCAATTCTGCAAGTCGACAAATATTGTGATCAGGTGGCAGGACCTGTGAAGTGTTAAAAGGTGAACGTTTCTGGGTCTCCTGAACGGGGTAACGTTGTGTTCCTGATTTGTAAGTGCAAATTGTCTCTTGATTGGGAAGAAAATGTTATATAATTGGCGGAGCTTCCATGACCACAGACAACGGTCTTAAGAGCAGGACACTAATTACTTCCAATTTTTCCCCAAGCTAACAAAGAAGGCTCCGAAGGAAGCAAGTTCTAGGTCGGAAGTTCGCCGATCGTTTCCTTCATCTAAGACTAGAGCTTGTTAACTTCTTCGGATGCTTCCTGAAGCTGTAGGAATATATAACTTAGAACCATCCTCTATTGACTGGATGTTTGTTCCCGAACAATATTTTGTTGCTGGAGAGGAGCTAGTTTCTTGGCAGCTTCTCCTATGGTATATTCTGGGCAGCCTCTTACTTAAGGACGCTCCAGAGCTCCTACAAGGCGTTCCCCAGATTATTCTGGTCACTAAATATACCTTTGACTCAGATTCTCAGGGAGAAAGATGGGTCTCTTCAGAGAAACCGGGTGGTAGGATGCATATAAAAGTGAAGGTTTGAGCCTTGTAATAAACCTTTATAGGAGTCTTTCTCCGTCTATACATATATACAATATATATACACAAGTACTTAGTAAGGGAAGCTCCTCCATGCGGGTCTAGATGGTAAATTTCATGTCTGGGTGAACTCTGCCAATTCATTGACGACTTGAACTATAGTAAAGCAGCCTGTCCTCTTAAAAGCCAAATGCTCGTTTCCGGCATACCGTTCTCGGGCCAGGCTCGTAAGTGACTCGTTACACCCCCCCCCCCTCAAATCCATTTATCGAAATTTTGCAACAACTTGGAAACTAGTATCAACCAAGTTTGGAGCAACCTCCGGCCGGAGCAAGGTAAGACACAGGGAGCAATTAAAAACTAAACTCTCGCTCTTTTAGGTACCTCCATCTCGACAAACCAGTCCAGTAGGACGCCCTATCAACGCTGAAAGGACGCACGGATATTGTGATAAAGCCGGCGGACAAGGGAGGTGCTGTCGTCGCCTGGAGGAAGGACAACTACAGGAACGAGATGAAGAGGCACCTGGCAGACACTGCAGCCTACAAACAGATACAAAACCAGGATGCGGCGCTTAGAAACGCCCAAACGAGGAGTAAAAGGATAGTCCTGAAGCTGTTCGAAAACAAAACTGGGGACGGGAATGGAGGACTCGTGCAGGCAGGGGCGAAAGATTTCTTTCCAGCCTTTGAATCCATCAATCTCCACCTCTACCTTTTACCAAAGATCCATAAAGCACTAGAAGAAACAGGAACGTGGCAAGGGAGACGGGTTCTAAGCAGCTGCCAGGCCCCAACAAGGCCAGTAGACTGGATCTGCACCGCCCTCCTGAACCCTTTACTACGTCTACTACCAGAAAGAATCAAAGATATGACGGATTTCCTCAAGAAAATTGCAGAAATTAGAGGCCCCGTCCCAAGAGGGGCCCCGCCTTTTTTCCATGGATGTGGTATCGCTCTACCCGAGCATACCACAGAGAAGCTGCAAAGGTAGTAGCAACTTTTTTTTTTTACAGATAAAGCAAAAATCAGAGGAACTTAGAGACGCAGAAGTATGGAGGACCCCTCGAAAAACTCTGTAGGAGGCCATCCTCCATGTGATGACACCCTTTTGCAATTTGAAGGATGAGCATACCGGCAAAACAAGGGTACAGCGATAAGAGCATCCAGTAGTGTGGCAATCGCTGAAATATTTGTGCATGTAGTGTTTGAGAGGAAACTATCCCACAGGAAGGACGGACCGGCGGTATATTTGTTACATAGACGACAGCTTCGGAATAATGGAGGACGGTTCCCGTGCCTAGGTTTCTTTTCATGGTCAAATACAGTTCATGAGAACCTTAAGTTTACCCTCGAACACTGACTCCACGATAAATTTCCTAGATACAACAGTGTATATAGACCAGCTAACCAGGGATCTGCATACGAAGGCATACTATAAACCGACTAGCCTTCACACGTATCTGAAATTAGACTCGAACCAACCACTAGCCTTGAAGAAATCGCTACCTTACTCACTTGGATTTACTCAAGCAGATTAATTAACAGCAAAGAGACGCTATATCCCCAGCTTGATGACCTATGGGATATGTTCAGGAACAGAGACTACCCAGAGACAATAATACATGCGGCCCAGGAGAAACTCTGAGAAATAACAAGGGTGGAGCTACTCAGACCTAGAACACAAGTGGAAGACAAGAGATGTATCCTCCCAACCCTTTTCCCTGGCCTTGCAGCACAGCTTAAGATAAAACTCCAGGTAGTATGCACATGGATGAGGGAAACGTACAGTGAACATCCTTCCTCGGTAAAATTCCCACAAACCCTTCTATGATCGCCTGGAGGCGAGGAAAGTCTATAAAGGACCACATTGTTAGAGCAGCTGTGCAGGTAGATTTCAACTGAACTGGGGGAGAGGACCAGCCCCAGGGTACAGTTCAAAGAAATGAAACGTAGACCCTAACCTAACCTGACAGAGGTTTGGTGTGCGACCTGCGTGGAGGCGGAGTATGCAGAGGGGTTTGGAGAGGCCTACATGTGCAAGCTAAATCTGAAACAAGAACCATTTGGTCACCATAGGATCTACCGACCAGTGTTCATCGACGACACTTTCATCTACAGTGCAGTTAATAATGGACATTGGTAAATCATCAGTTAATCATGGCGTTAGTGTTCGTCACTTGAGATTATGCTGCATTTCTTTTGTGATGGAGACTGCAGTTATACGTTACATATATGGAAAATATGAGCCTCTAGATCAGGAAGAAAATGGGAATAATCAAATTCCATTTCACAAAGAAACCTTCAAGGAAAGAGCACTGAATAATGAAACGAAATTAAAGTCTGCCTTTAGAACTTCAAAGTCTGTTTTCGGAACATTTGAGAGCAAAACAAATTCTGCCCGCGCTGTCCAACTTAATAAATGAACCACCAGAGGTCGTGAAGGACGCAGACCCTATGCAGATGCTCATCATGCTTAAAGAAAAACGTTCGTCAGCTAAACTCTCACATTTAAGTCGCGAGATGACTTTTGAGATACCACCAGAGCTCAGAGAAAGGTGACTCCATCCAGCGGCTCAACTTCGTCGAGGACCAATATTTGAAAGACAAACGCTCACTCCATGACATGACTGTTGACATTCCGGACTTCATTAGTGATGAAGAATTAGGATGCATAGAGAAGTTGAAAGATGTAATGCCCCATGCAGACAAATTCATAAACTAACAAGTAAAATACGTAAGTTTTACAACAATGACCTTCGTTTCAGCCACCCTAAGAGATGCAACAACATGATCAGTTGAGCCCACACTCACAAGCGACCACTATAGGGTCCAAATTGATCTTAAGTTATATCTACCCACCCCACCTCCGCTTCCATCTGAAGCCTGGAACTTTGCTTTAGCAAACTGGGACCGATTTCAAAACCTTATTTCAGAGTGGCATAGAAACTATGATCTTCCCGAAGACATTAATCAGGCAGTACAAGATTTTGTCAAACCGATTCAAAGTGCAGCCAACCACTCAATCCCACTGAAAAAACAGTCCACCGGACACCATAAAGATCATTGGTACTATTGCGAACGTGTCAAAGAACTCAACCATAGACTCAACAGAACAAGAAAGCTATACAAAAAGCAGCCAAGTGACCGCAACAGGACCTAACTTTGTGAGGTCAAGGAACATGTGCATCGAGAGACCAGACAAATAAAAGAACAAAAGTGGCTGGAATGGTGTTCACATCTGAACACACCTCTCTTGGAGAGATGTGGCAGCAAATCTACCGGGACAAAGGAAATAAAACGCCTAAGTTCCACACCCCAAGGATCCTCAACAGGAAGCCAAAGTATTAGAAACCAGGTTTGCAGAAAGAGCAGCCAGCAATCAACTTCCACCAGATGTATTAGAAGTGCAGACAGAATTAGAGGAAAAAAGGTGGGACAGAATCCTTACAGCATGTGAAGAAGTCTCTGACACTAATGCCCCTTTCACACTGGATGAGCTCAATCGGGCTAAGAAAAACCCCAAGGATATATCCCCCAGAGACGACAAAATAACCCATAAAATGATTAGAAACCTTGGCCCAGAGGGAGACGTTGCATACCTAAGGTTAATTAATTTAGCCTGGACTTCTCAAACTAGACGTACAGCTTGGAATAGAGCAGATATAGTGCCGATCCCAAAACCCACAGATCCAGCTAATCTCAGGCCCATCTCTCTCCAAAGCTATGCAGCCAAGACGGCTGACAGAATGGCACTCAACAGACTGGAGTGGAAAATGCCTAAACTGCACCATGATATGTATGCCTATAGAAGAGCGGTTGGCACAGTGGAATGTATTACAACTCTGTTAGCCCACTTGAATGACAGACCAGGAATGCTGATATTCCTGGACCTCGAGAAAGGCTTTGAACTGGCTTGCGCCCCAGTTATTCTCTGCTGCCTCATCGATAAAGAGGTCAGAGGCAACCTGCTCTCCTGGACCAAAAACTGTCTCATAAATAGAGGAGCAAGAGTAAAACTTCATGGCACAGTCTCTGAATACAAAAGATATGAAAATGGTACACCGCAAGGAGGTATTCTCAGCCCCCTTCTCTTCAACTGTTTAATGGAAAGAATAATGAGGTTGAAACTTCCACATCACTACAGGCTGCTAAACTACGCGGACGACTTTGTCATCATCATAAAAGGAAGGGATGCGGCGTGCCTTGCACCCAAATGCTTAGACTGCATCAGTAAAGAGGCAAAACAGATTGGTATCAAACTCAACCCCTCAAAGACAAAACCCATGCCCATAAAAATAGCGAAGCCCAATATCCAACTCACAGTACAGGGTCAACCAATTGAATGGGTGGACACCTATCAGTATCTAGGAATAATCCTGGACACACACATGAATTTTAATGCTGAGGTCACTTACTTGAAAGAGCGAACTGCAGCCCGGACGGCAGTCCTCAGGTCGCTAACCTCCCTCTCTGGAGGAGACAATCTGCAAGTCCTTCGCACATACTATGTACAGGCAGTCAGATCAGTGATCGACTATGCCGCACTTGCACTCACAAGTCTATTACACCAACAGTGGAAATAGCTTGAAGTTGCCCAAAACAATGCTATGAGAGCCGCACTGGGAGCCCCCATGTGGACCACGCTTGAAACTTTAAGACTGGAAACGGGTTTGCCCTCTCTTCAAGAATGAATATCACAAAGAACAGCTACAATTATCAGTAAGATAATTATTTCTCCTGATCCAATAAAACAATAGTGGAGCCTTGGTGGTTGGACTTGGCCAAAACAATGGAAACTCTTGGGCTGCAAGAGCAGGAAATGTCCTAAACAGACTACATTTAAAAAACATGATTGTTGATAGAGGGGGTTATCAAACACACCCAAATTACACTTCTTCTGCACTGTGGGAAGAGCCTACTTTCAAAATAGTAATAGAAAGTCTCCCAATGAAAAAGGCTGCCTATGATCCAACAATCCTAAGGCGCATAATAGAAAAGCAAATGTATAGCATAGCAGTAGCAGGAGCCACCCACATCTTCACAGACGGATCGGTGGACACAGAAAATGAGAGTGCTGGCGCTGCTCTTTGCACGACCAGCGTAGAGGCATATTGGAGACTGGGAGGACTAGTATCATCAACCCAAACCGAGCTGTTTGCCATACAACAGGCATTAGCATATGTGATTGCACAAAACACTCAAAATGCAATCATACACACAACCACAAAAGCTGCACTTCATATATTAGGACAAAAACAGTGGAAAGATAACGTGGAAATAATTACCACCATTAAGAATCTTGGAGCAGTAGCTAAAGGCAAACGACTCAACATAACCTTAAACTGGATCCCATCCCATGTTGGAATCCCATTAAACGAGAAAGCTGATGAAATTGCTAAATTGGCAACTCGTCATCCAGTGATACATAAAACAATTCAACCCAGCCTAGAGAACATAAAAAACATCATGGCCAAAAATCTCTCACACCTGAACAAATCCTATCTACACTAGCGAGTAGCTGAAGGTTCGCTCTCTGCAATATGGTATCTTCAGTCAACCAAATTAGAAAGGTTAAATATCCCAAAAGGAACTCGCAGGGAAATAGCAGTTAGGTTAAAAGACTACGTCTAGGTTACAGATGCAACTGGGAGAGTGGTGAACCCCGACAGAGAGAGTGCATCTTCTGCCAAACTGTCACAGAAAAGCCATTACTTCACTATCTTCTGGAATGTGAAGCAACCAACGACCTTAGAAGAGTTTTAAGAGTCCCTGAATCTTGCAGTGGCCAATCTGAGGCCATCAACACAGCCACTCTCCTGGTCAAAAAAGGTGTCCAGCAGCTGTACACCCTCATAAAGACTGTCAGGCAGTATCCTCCCCCACGATAACAGCTTGACGATTAAATGCAACCTCTGAAGCCTGAAAAGATTTACTGAACAAAAAATTGTATCACTTACGGGCTATTCATGCACGTGCCCGTGTTTTTTTGGTGATGTTTTTTATGTACTCTAGGCCGGGTCGCCGGTCGGTCGGCCGAGCGAGAAACAATGGGCAGAGTTTTTCATCCTATGCCCCTGTTACCTAGCAGTAAAATAGGTACCTGGGTGATAGTCAGCTGTCATGGGCTGCTTCCTGGGGGCGGTGGCCTGGTCGAGGACCAGGCCGCGGGGATACTGAAGCCCCAAAATCATCTTAAGATAACCTCAAGATAGGCTGGGTTGAATTGTTTTATGAATCAATTGATGACATGCATTCAGTGCAGACGTTTTGAGCATCACCTTCACTCGACAGACATCACTCCACAGTCAGCATTTAACCGATAGAATGGACCACCAGATTAATTGTGGGGGAACCAACGTTGCTGCTCCCATTCATAAAAGGAAAACTCTCTTCAGTACAAGTTCCGACAGTGATGGCGATTGCCATCCTGTGACCAAAGCCAACAGGAAGAACCATTCCATAACCACCTATCAAGAACATAGGCCTCTACCGATGAGCACTCCATCTACTCAGACTAAATCTGCACTGCCAGTCATCAAGGTGCAGCATCCTGAAGGTAAATCCTCGTACGTCACTATAGTGGACCTTGAAAAAGAATACCCCAAGCTTCAGATCAGAGCAAAGCCAAATCTCAGAGGTGAATATATTCTGAGGCCCACAGACGAGACAGCTGCAACGATTCTTAAAAATTGCGACGAACTCAAGCCAGAGGAAAAAACAAGAAAAATCATTGTCCTTCACTATCCCTTGCACATAGCCCTAGCTCATCTCGAAAAGCTGAATTATATGATGTCAGCAGAAAGATGTCAGGTAAAAACTTTGTAAGTTGGCTCCTCCAGAGTAGGAGCTTAGCGACCTGAGGATTGCCGTCCGGGCCTTAGTTCTCTCTCTCAAGTAAGTGACCTCAGCATTAAAATTGATGCGCCCAGGATTATTCCAAGATAACATTAGTTAACACTAATTCGTGATGTTAACTTTGTCAGTTTTACGCATTCCACGTTCTATAGTATGGTGACCAAAACTGAACATCATATAATCTAAATGAGTCCAAAATGAGCTAGATACAGCTGAAGAAAAGCAGGTGTTTAATTGTTTTATTGCTTAATACATATATATAAATATATTCATACATACATACATGTAGTAGGTGTAGTAGGCATCCTTCAGTCTAAGACTATGGAGTTGCGCCCTGACAGGGCGCAAAGCCTGGGTAGGTAGATATGGAGGAGAAGCTGTTACCCATGCAGCAGGTCCCCCCTCTCCACGTTGCTGAAATTATCCAATAGAAAGGCAAATGCCAATACACATGGTTCCAGCAACATACATACATACATACATACATACATACATACATACATACATACATACATACATACATACATACATACATGACTAGACAATAGCCTGTTTTTTGCCAGCATTACCCCATTTTATCAGTTGTAATTTATACCATAATAATCCCTAAACTGTATTAAGAGCAAGATTTCAAAATCCCAACAGCTTATTCAATCCAATAGATCTTTCATTTTTGTTCTGTTGATTTATACTGATGCATAACGTTTAGGATTAAGGTATTTTGAAGGTTTAAGTACTACATAAGTGTATCATGATTTGAGCAGATACTCGTTTGTTTATAAGCTTTATAAAACGTAAGTCATTTAACATATACCGGTGATGTTATTGTTATTGTTGGAAGAAAACCATGTGGAGAACACCTTTGTTTCTCTTCCTTCTTCAAATATTACAGTGGCGACGAGGATTAGTAACACCTAAGGTACGGGTACAACATGAATTTTATCATATCATATATAATATCTGATATATATCATATCAGATATGAGAATATCTGATATGATATTCTCATGTCAGATATTGATAAAAATACAAGGCACAGCTTCGTGTCATCCTTTGCAGATGACACAAAAATCAGCCTGAAAATTACCTCTGCTGAAGACATGGAAAAATTACAAGCAGATATCAACAAAGTTTTCGATTGGGCAGCAGAAAATAACATGTGTAACAGCGATAAATTCCAGGTACTCAGGAACCGCAAAAATGAGGACCTGAAACATAATACAGGGTACACAACACAATCGAATCTGCCCCTAATAGGTAAACAACATGTCAAGGATTTGGGAATAAATGTCCGACGATTTAAAGTTTAGGGAGCATAACCAAGCAAATAATGCGTCAGCCAAAAAAATGATAGGATGGATTACGAGAACTTTAAAATCCAGGGATCCCATCACGATGGTTGTACTCTTCAAGTCACTGGTTTTGTCCCGTCTCGAGTATTGTTCAGTACTCACTTTCCCCCTTCAAAGCAGGAGATTGCTGAAATAGAGGGAATACAGAGAACATATACGGCACGCATAGACGCGATAAAGCACCTAAATTATTGGGATCGTGTCAGAGCTCTCCAAATGTACTCACTAGAAAGGAGACGAGAGAGATACCAAATAATATACACATGGAAAATACTTTAAGGCCAAATCCCTAATCTACACAGTAAAATAACAACGTACTGGAGTGGACGATATGGAAGAAAATGCAGAATAGAAACAGTGAAGAGCAGAGGTGCCATAGGCACAATCAGAGAACACTGTATAAACATCAGAGGTCCGCGGCTGTTCAACGTCCTCCAAGCGACTATAAGAAATATTGCCGGAACAACCGTGGACGTCTTCAAGAGAAAACTAAACTGTTTTCTAAAAGACGTTCCGGACCAACCGGGCTGTGGTGGGTATGTGGGCCTGCGGACCGCTCCAAGCAACAGCCTGGTGGACCAAACTCTAACAAGTCAAGCCTGGTCTCGGGCCGGGTTTGGGAAGTAGAAGAACTCCCAGAACCCCATCAAGCAGGTGGTGTTGAGAGGGGGGCAAGATGGTGGAGGTGGTGTAGAGAGGCAGGCAAGATGGTGGTGGTGGTGGAGAGAGGCAGGCATGATGGTGGCGGTGGTGTGGAGAGGCAGGCAAGATGGTGGCGGTGGTGGAGAGAGGCGGGCATGATGGTGGCGGTGGTGTGGAGAGGCGGGCAAGATGGTGGCGGTGGTGTGGAGAGGCAGGCATGATGGTGGCGGTGGTGTGGAGAGGCGGGCATGATGGTGGCGGTGGTGTGGAGAGGCAGGCAAGATGGTGGCGGTGGTGTGGAGAGGCGGGCATGATGGTGGCGGTGGTGTGGAGAGGCGGGCATGATGGTGGCGGTGGTGTGGAGAGGCGGACATGATGGTGGCGGTGGTGTGGAGAGGTGGGCAAGATGGTGGCGGTGGTGTGGAGAGGCGGGCATGATGGTGGCGGTGGTGTGGAGAGGCGGGCATGATGGTGGCGGTGGTGTGGAGAGGCGGGCAAGATGGTGACGGTGGTGGAGAGAGGCAGGCATGATGGTGGCGATGGTGTGGAGAGGGGGGCAAGATGGTGACGGTGGTGGAGAGAGGCAGGCATGATGGTGGCGATGGTGTGGAGAGGGGGGCAAGATGGTGGCGATGGTGTGGAGAGGGGGGCAAGATGATGGCGGTGGTGTGGAGAGGGGGGCAAGATGATGGCGGTGGTGTGGAGAGGCGGGCAAGATGGTGGCGGTGGTGTGGAGAGGCAGGCAAGATGGTGGCGGTGGTGTGGAGAGGCAGGCAAGATGGTGGCGATGGTGTGGAGAGGGGGGCAAGATGGTGACGGTGGTGGAGAGAGGCAGGCAAGATGGTAGCGGTGGTGGAGAGAGGCAGGCAAGATGGTGGCGGTGGTGTGGAGAGGCGGGCAAGATGGTGGCGGTGGTGTGGAGAGGCAGGCAAGATGGTGGCGGTGGTGTGGAGAGGCGGGCAAGATGGTGGCGGTGGTGTGGAGAGGCGGGCAAGATGGTGGCGGTGGTGTGGAGAGGCGGGCAAGATGGTGGCGGTGGTGTGGAGAGGCGGGCAAGATGGTGGCGGTGGTGTGGAGAGGCGGGCAAGATGGTGGCGGTGGTGTGGAGAGGCGGGCAAGTAAGTTAGTAATTATCAAAAGAAGGCACCAAACCGGGAAGGCTATGTAGCACCATCAAATGTGCGGAATAATGAGAGGGCGCTAAATATCACCAAGGATGCCAAAACGAGAACAAAAAAGCATAAGGAGAACGATATCAAAAGTATCCGAGTCACCAAGAATTCTATTGAGGGAAAGGTGACCGCGAGGGGCGGTCGGAAAGCAAGACACACGCTCATCCTGGAAGTCAGGACATTCAAGAAGGACATGCACGACCGTAAGAGGGACAATGCAATTAGGAAAATAAGGAGCAGGGCAGCGCTCCATCAAGTGACCAGGGGTTAAGCGAGTATGGCCAATACGCAACCTCGCCAGAGCTGTTTCCCATCGCCGGTTATGGTGGTAGGAGGACGGCCACGAGGAAACACAACACTTAAGAGTAGTTTGTTACCAGTAACAGACGACCAAGAAGCCTGCCAACAGGTAAGGACAAAGGAATGGATAACCGGGTAAAAGTCGGAATATGGAATACTTTTACGAGAGATGGGACAAGAGCGGACAGCTTCCTTGGCGTCAGCATTTGAACGCTCATTTAAAGACACACCAATATGGCTGGGAACCCAACAAAACTCAACCGACTTAAATTTACTGTGAACAAGAAACAGCCAATGTTGAATCTCGACAACTACTGGATGAACCGGATTAAAGGACCCGAGAGCCATGAGGGCACTACGAGAGTCAACAACAACTACAAAGGAAGACTGACAATGAGAAAGCAGGAGACGAAGAGCATAGAGAATAGCATAAAGCTCTGCCGTAAAGATGCTAGTCTCCTCTCCGGAGCTAAGCGACACATATAAGTGCGATCAGGAAAAACAACAGAGTAGCCAACACCATCTGCAGACTTAGACCCATCGGTGAAGACAGAAACGGAGTGGGAGTGAGAAGAAAAGTGCTCAAGGAAAAGGCATTTTAGAACCATAGGAGGAGTAAAAGCTTTAGTGATGCAAGGTCAAGGAAGTACAAAACTGCGGAAGGGGGACTCTCCACGGGGGCAAAGAAGGAACCACACGAGGAGAAACATTAGAAATACGAACGGAAAGAGAATCCTGTAGGCGAGATAACCGGACAGAAAGAGGGCGATGGTGAAGAGGAACAGGAACCGCAGGAGGGGTAAAAGTTAAAGCACGACAGAGGCGAGAGGAAGGATGTTGTAAGGACCGCGCAAGATAGCGAAGACAGTAGCGATCACAGCAGTCCTGGAGAGACAGGAAGCCAGTGTCAACATATAAGATAAGGACGGAAGTCGAACGAAAGGCACTAGAACTGAGCCGCAACCCAGTATGGTGCAAAGCATCAAGACGGCGAAGAGTAGAAGGAGAAGCAGACAAGTAAGCAGGGCAACCATAATCGAGCTTAGACAGGACAAGAGAGGAATGTAAAGCAAGGAGAGTGCGCCTATCCGCCCCCAAGAAGTATGGGATAATACCCGAAGGAGGGTAAGGGCCTTAGAGCACTCAACACGGAGGTAAGAGATATGGGGAGACCAAGACAAGCGAGTGTCAAGGAAAAACCCCAAAAGCTTCGCGGAATCTTTCTACTCAAGGGGATGACCATAAAGTGACAAAGAGGGACGAATAACGACCCGTTTCCGAGTAAAAGTCATGGCACAAGTCTTAGAAGTAGAGAACTTGAAGCCATGATCGGTGGCCCAAGACGACACGGCATCAATTGCAAGTTGAAGCCGGCGCTGAAGGAGAGGCGAATCATCACCCTGACAGCCAAGGGTAAGATCATCGACATCGTACCCTGGGGCACACCTTCGTATTGCTGAAAAGAGGCAGAGTGAGTGGTACCAAGTCGCACCCAAAAGGAACGACGAGAGAGGAAGCTGCGGAGAAAGAGGAGATGACCACGAAGGCCAAAAGAATGAAGTTGTGATAGAATATTATATCGCCAAGTGGTGTCGTAAGCCTTTTCCAGGTCAAAAAGGACAGCAACAACGGAGGTCTTCGCAGCAAAAGCAGTACGGATATAGACCTCCAAGTTCACCAGAACATCTGTCATGCTGCGGCACTTGCGGAAACCAAATTGAGAAGGGGAGAGGAGGTGATGGTGTTCCATGAACCACATCAGACGAACGTTAACCACACGTTTAAAGAGTTTGCAGACACAACTTGTGAGGGCAATAGGGCGAAAGTCTTTAGGGGAAGTACCCAGAGACCCCGGTTTCCGAACAGTGAGGACAATGGCATCGAGCCAGTCCTCAGGGACTGATGACGGTCCCAGATACAATTATACAGACTCAGTAAATACTGAAACGTGCACGGAGTGAGATGGCGAAGCATCTCATAATGAATACCATTGGAGCCCAGCGCCGTAGAACCGCAGAGGGCCAGGGCAGAACGAAGTTCAGAGAGAGAGAGAAGGGATCATTATAGGGAAGCCGAAGATGAGTGCAGAAATCTAAAGGACGAGACTCAAGGACAGGTTTTCAAAGAAGGAAAAATTGGGGAAGATGAAGACCAGAGCTAACAGAAGAAAAGTGGGAACCCAATTCGAAAGCGACCTGCAACGGGTCTGCCACAAGAGTACCATGGTGGTGAAGGACCGGTGAAACATCGGGAATGAACTTACCCGCTATCTTGAGGATACGCTTCCAGATCTGTGGCAGAGGAGTTTCGGACGTAATTGTGGAGACATAAGATGCCCAACATTCATGCTTAGCCATACAGATGGCCCTACGGTCCACCACACTCGCTTTCCGAAAGAAAAGAAAAAAATCGGCCGTCTGCCGATGGCGGTGCCTCTTCCAGGCTGCACGCTTACAGCGGACAGCCTGAGCACAGTCTGCATTCCACCAGGGAACGCACTTCCGTGGACCCATAAAGGAAGAGCGAGGAATAGAGCAGAGGGCAATATCGAAGACAGTGTCATGAAAAAGGTGGAGAGCACGAGGGAGAGGTCAGGGAGAGCAGCATTCAGGGTAAATACGTTCCAGTCCGCCATAACAAACTGCCACCTAGGGAAGGAGAGGGAAGGGCGAAAAGAGAAAAAGGAAACAGGGATGGGGAAATGGTCACTACCATGGAGGTCATCAAGAATCTGCCATGTGAAATCTAAGGAAAGAGAAGAAGAGCAGAGAGAAAGATCAAGACTGGAAAGGGTGCGAGTCCGAGAGTCCAAATGAGTGGGCTCACCAGAATTCAGAAGAGACAGGTAAGAAGAGAGGATAAACGGCTCAAGAAGGCGGCCTTGGGTGTTAGAACATCACCCCAAAGAGATTGACGACAATTGAAATCACCCAGCAGGAGCAGAGGCTCCGGCAAGGAGTCCAGGAGGTGTTTCAAATCAGGAAGAGAAAGCGGGACACTCGGGGGGAGATAAACGGAACAAACTGTGTACCATTTCCCCACAAAGATACAAGCAGCAGAACAATGGAGAGGCAAAGGAAAAAGTAAGGGGACGATGGGAACATCAGCGCGAATCAAGAGAGCAGAAGAATTAGGAGCCCCAGCAATGGCTGGGGAAGGGGAGGGAAAGTAATAGCCACGAAAACGACCAGGACGAGCACCAAGCATCGGCTCCTGGAGACAGACACAAAGGGGCGAAAACCGCGAAATCAGAAGTTGGAGTTCGAGGAAATTGGCGTAATAACCTCGAACGTTCCATTGAAGAATAGACATCGACGAGAAGAGAAAGGACAACAACAGAGAACAAGGAAGAAACAAAGGCGAAAGAGCAACATAGCACGTTAAAGAAGATCAGGGTCAGCAAAGTCAGGGTTAGGGGGCATGGTTAAACTGAGGAAAGACGGAGGGAAGGAAGCAGGAGAACAGACCAGAGGTGGGTGGGCGTGGTCCGGAGGAGGAGGAAGAGGAGGAGACAATGGGGATGAGCAGTCAAGGACAGCAGCAGGAAGAGGGAGAGTAGAAAGAGGGGAGTGCACCTCAGCAAGGGCAGCAACCGAGAGGGAAGCAGGGGCCAAATAAACCTCCATAGCAATAGCAGGGGGCGCAACCACTGAAATGGGAGGGGAAGGAGCAATAGAGCCAGTAGCAGGGGCCGAGGAAGAAAGCAAAGCCTTCTTACCCACCGGGAAGGAGGAAGGAGAGGAGCCAGGCTTACGCTTCTGACGTAAAGAGACCGGTGTCCCAGCAACTACGTACCAGGCAATGGATTCCAGCGTCTCAACAGGAGAAGCTGAACGAGAGCACACACGACGGCCGTTAGGAGAGCGATGGACATCCGCCTGCACCGACAGGCGGCACTGAGAGTCAATAGATGGAGGAGAAGGATGGGAAGGAGGATCGGAGGGAGACGAGGAAGAAGACACAGGAGACATGACAGACCGGGTAGAAAGAAGGGGAACCCCAGACAGAGGACCAGGAGGGGGACCCTTCGGGACAGAACTCAAAGGAACAGAGGAGAGGGCAGTGGGCGTATCAGGGTCCAAGGCCCGGAAACGATTGTGAGTCTGAGGAAGGTGGGAAGGACGAGGAGAGGAAGAGCGCAACACGCGAGCATAAGAGACGTTAGCATAAGGCGGGAGCCAGCGAACCTTGCGCCTCACCTCGGGAAAAGATAAACGCTTCCGGTGCTTCAAGTTGTGGATGGCCGCCTCAAGTTTGTAATGGATACAGGCACGGGAGAAGGTAGGATGGGCCTCACCACAGTTGAGGCAGCGAGCTTGGGGAGAAGTGCACTCCGACTTAGAGTGACCTTCACCCCCACACAAAGAACAGAGAGAGACAGTCCGAGAGCAGCGGAGGGCACCATGCCCAAACCTCCAGCACTTGTTACAAAGCCGAGAAGAAGGCATATACCTCTGGACAGAGCACCTGGCACCAGCAAGAATGACAGAGGATGGAAGGGTCCTACCATCAAAGGTGATCTACACAACTCGAAGGGGTTGACGGCGACGACCACGAGGGGGACGAGTAAACGAGTCTACCTTGTGATGGTGTTCTCCCATTATATTTCGCCCAGCCAGCTGTAAGAGTCATATCCACTTTACTCGAACGTTCTCTACGTTCCGGGGAACAATTTACCATATGTGGGAGCATGAAGTGTTGTCGCGTTGGGAAGAAAATGGCAAAAGAAGAGTGTTTTGGCCAGTGGTTTAGGCCCTTTAGGACACCAAGATGGCGCTGGACCCTACATTTTCCCGCCAATACGTTGTGACGTCACTGGCACCAGATTGGTCAAGAACAGTGACGTGGCACAGGGAGCCAATGAGAAACGCCCCTGGCAAGTATGACGTAACGAGTGCAGGGGGGTCCGGACAGCGCGGGCCGTGGCGCCAAGGAGTTTGACACGACACGTCGAGGAGGTCGGATGTGCGATAGGGGGTCCTGTCAGTCTGACAGTTTTCGCCCCAGATCTGGTGGATTTACGCTTCATCCTGTAGTCTGCAAGCACCCTGTGAGGTCTTCCTATATTCCATGTGTTGGACCGAAGATGGAATTGACTAGAAATGAGCAGCAAGTGATCCAGTGACAGGTGTGTTGCAAGAAGTGAAGTCTGAGCAGTGACGTCCGGGACGACTGTGCAGTTTCACCAGTTTAGGTGACGACGTAGCGGCTGGGCCAATCCGCTGAGAGGCAGGAGAAGAACGAAGCTAACTGGGAATCAGAACGACTGCAGCCGAGAGAAAGGACTGCTGACGTAGTTGTGAGGAGAAGTCGACGGCCAGGAGACCGACTCCAACCCTTCAAGAGGTTGTGGAGGAGCACGGGCCAGCAGAGGATAGAGCACGGTGAAGACGCGTTTTTGAGTGTTGATTGGGTTCCTGGAGGGAGCATCAGTGTGTGTGTGGGGGCATTCCCTACAGCGAGTCGAGAGCCGGGACCGGGAGCGACAATTCAACTCTCAATAGAGGACAAGTCCACATCATTGAGGTGGAAGTAGGTAATTCAGTTTTCCCTCCCCATTCCCCTTTAGTCAGCTATTTAGCCAGAGTATCTTCTATGTCGTGAGCAGGGCTCACCAATGTCTATGTCATAGTATCTTATCTTGAGATGATTTCGGGGCTTTAGTGTCCCCGCGGCCCGGTCGACAACCAGGCCTCCACCCCAGGAAGCAGCCCGTGACAGCTGACTAACACCCAGGTACCTATTTTACTGCTAGGTAACAGGGGCATAGGGTGAAAGAAACTCTGCCCATTGTTTCTCGCCGGCGCCCAGGATCGAACCCGGGACCACAGGATCACAAGTCCAGCGTGCTGTCCGCTCGGCCGACCGGCTCCCAGGCTAGTAAGACACAGTTGTGCAGAGAGATGCTGTAGAGAGCTCTCGCGAAATATATATGTGGTGTGTGAGTGCCCTGTGATTTATCGAAGAGTTTGCTGTATTGAGGACATTTACATTCATGTGACATTAATATTATAAGTTTGTGCCAGATAATATATATATATAAATGTACCATTTATTAGTACAAGGCTGTGTGCCCAGTATTGACTCATTATTACTAATATTGATGAAATGATCTATATATATATATATATATATATATATATATATATATATATATATATATATATATATATATATATATATATATATATATATATATATATGTCGTACCTAATAGCCAGAACGCACTTCTCAGCCTACTATTCAAGGCCCGATTTGACTAATAAGCCAAGTTTTCATGAATTAATGTTTTTTCGTCTACCTAACCTACCTAACCTAACCTAGCTTTTTTTGGCTACCTAACCTAACCTTACCTATAAATATAGGTTAGGTTAGGTTAGGTAGGGTTGGTTAGGTTCGGTCATATATCTGCGTTAATTTTAACTCCAATAAAAAAAAATTGGCCTCATACATAGAGAAAAGGGTTGCTTTATCATTTCATAAGAAAAAAATTATTGTAAATATATTAATTCAGGAAAACTTGGCTTATTAGGCAAATCGGGCCTTGAATAGTAGGCTGAGAAGTGAGTTCTGGCTACTAGGTACGACATATATATATATATATATATATATATATATATATATATATATATATATATATATATATATATATATATATATATATATATATATATATATATAATATATATAATATATATATGCTGGAGTATTGAATAGTATTTTCATGTGTACAATGATTTACTGTGTTTATTGCCATTGAAGTAATTTACTGTGTTTGGGGCCATTATAGTGGTTTACTGTGTTTTTTCGCCAGTATAGTGAGCTACTGTGTTTATGGACAGTATTGTGATCTACTGTGTTTAATGCCAGTACAGTGAGTTACTGTGTTTATTGCCATTATAGCAATCTACTGTGTTTGTGGACAGTATAGTGGTCTACTGTTTTTATTACCATTGTAGCAATTTACTGTGTTGATTGCTAGTATTGTGGTTACTGTGAATTTGGAGAAATAAGTGCTTAACGCCAGGACAACAAGTACAGAGAGAGAGTATACAGTGAAGGGGCGTGGCAGCTGGGAGTATGCGGCGGTGGCGGAGTGTTGCCATCGCGTAGCGTTCCTGATTTATGAAGAGTGATTTGCTGCCATGTACTTCGTTGCCTTGTTGTTGATCCAGAGCTATAATACTTTAATATTTTAAGTAAAACACAAAACCACCTTCGTGTTTGTGTTATCCCTCCATAACTTGTTGCTATTGAGATTATTGAGTCCATATAGAGATAGAGTGATTGAGATATATACCTGCCTGTTACCAGTTTTATTTAGTGTGCTCTCTGCCACTACCACCACAATTCCACAATACCACTGACGTGTTACTAGACACGGAGAACACCAGCTGGCGACCTTTCAGTTAGCAGTAGAGCCCTTTGTTGGGGCGGGCACACATTCAAGAGAGTAGATCATGTTCCCACTCGTCTCCAGGCTATAAGGCCGGCCGGAGATAGACTGGGAAACTCTCCAGGTGAACAGTGGCACTTCGAGAATGGAGTGAAGACCCGCAGGGCTACAGTACGTAACAGTTACCACTACTAGTACTTGGTGAAGACTGGTGAGAGGGAGAGACACATCAACATTGGCGATATTGCCAGGATTTAAGTCCGAGATTAGTAGAGTAGCCCCGACATTGGCGACCTTGCCAGGATTTAAGTTCGAGATTTAGAGTAACCCCGACAACCTGGAGGACAGAATGGCCTTGGGCATCAAGGATATGCCAAATGTCATCGTGGCAGTCCTGCAGATTCCGAACACCGGTTACAACATGGGGCGGGATGAGAATAGTGCCAACACTGGCCTTCAACCGAGCATTCTTTGAGACCCGAACAGGGATCTCGCCAAGGCAGGATAAGGCAGCCAAGCGGGAAGCTGCATCCTGAGAAGGAGCAGCAACAACACGTGTACCGAGACGAGTGGGGTTGAAGGTAACAGACACATCCACGGAATCAACGAGATGCCGATGGAGGGAGAAATCGCCAGGAGGTGCAGAATCAAGAGGGAGGAGATCAATGTATTTGGCCCATGAATCAGGACTAAACAAGGCCTGATACGCATCAGTACAGGAAGGAAACGAGCGAGTGCGGCCGTGGCGCTGACGGCGTTGAGAACCCCCAGAGAGAGAGGGGTCAAAAGGCGCAGTAGTCACAACGAGAGACTTAGCCACACCAGGGGACGAAGTGGTCACCACTGGGGGCTCGAGGCTCGACCCAACCACAGAGGAGGGAGGAGAGCTCGGGGAAGAAGTCAGGAAGGGCAAAGGAGCATCACACTCCTCCAGCCGCCCACTAAGCCCCCCTCACGGTAGCAACAAGCTGAGCGGGGAGGTGGGGAGAGGCGGGCAAGATGGTGGTGGTGGTGTGGAGAAGCGGGCAAGATGGTGGTGGTGGTGTGGAGTGGCTGGCAAGATGGTGGCAGTGGTGTGGAGAGGTGGGCAAGATGGTGGCGATGGTGTGGAGAGGGGGGCAAGATGGTGGCGGTGGTGTGGAGTGGCGGGCAAGATGGTGGCGGTGGTGTGGAGAGGCGGGCAAGATGGTGGCGGTGATGTGGAGAGGCGGGCAAGATGGTGGTGGTGGTGTGAGGTGAGCAAGATGGTGGCGGTGTGGAGAGGCGGGCAAGAAGTTGGTGAGCCAAGCCTGATGATAGTAGTGAGAGAGGCAAACAAAAACACTGCATAAAACGATACCCAAGAATGATTGAGGAGCTGAAAGATGCGTTATTTCCCTCCTGGGAGATGAGGAGCGCTCCGTCATGTGATATTAAACCACTGAAGTTCAAAGTCTCGAGATATAGAGTCCAGGAAGTTTCGTCGGAAAGAAGGCCCAGGGAAACCTGGATAAAACCGTACCTATTTTAAACTCTTAAGAAACAGACAAAGTTGGAGAATTTTGGAATTTGAAAGACTAGTTAGGGATAAGCTTTTTGTTTGTCTCTGACCATTATCTGCCTTTGGATCCAGACTTTTTGAATGCATCTCTGTGTTGGAAAGTGAGAAAATCTATTAGATACTTCGGATGAAAATCTTGAACATTATGAACTTTCAGAGAACTGTTATTTCTACCTTATAGTCTTGCCTTGATTATATTTAATGTTTGTTTTCTGATACCTTCAATATCTTCATTTCTAAATTCTTGATTAAATTCAAGTTGAATAATATTTAACTACTTTCCACTACCTTTAAATGTGTTTTCATTGAAGGCATATTTGTAATAGATAAACACTATCAAGAGAATATTGTATAAAAAAATTATATATATACTTTGATGACATAATCCTTATATATGGTTTTACCAATTTAACAAATGATATATTTCAGGTTTTATATCTTAATTGCGGTATTACCCGTCCTCTCAAAAAAGTGACTTCAGAACCCCTAATGGACAAATAACAGGGTACTGTAAATTATAACGGCTAAGGAACAATACCATATAGATAGTTCTTAGAGGGGAAAAGAAAGACCAAAAGGAATAGGAAACTTGCAGCAACAGTAGGTAAGAACCTGATAGCAAACTTTATCAAAGGCTTTTGTGGTATGTTAGGCAACGGGAAAACAATCACAGCTGCCATCACAGGCTGACGAAAAGTGAAGGAAAAGAGAACAGATGTTTAGTCGACCAGACCGGACTTGTGTGTTGGGGAGACTTCATATTTTTGTATTTTGATGTTCAGTAATTGCATAAAACAACATATTGTATCACATAACTGTATCAGAACAGTGATAAGGATGTGGGGGGGGGGGAGGGTAGGGGGTAGGGGGATTTCATGTATTTGTCTGATCTCATGCTTGTAACTCCACAAAAAGGTTTTGCTGTTTAAAATTTATGTACATTATTAACTGACTGTTGTTCAGTTCGACAGTAATAGTTCGAGTATTCTTGTCCAGCTAGGTAATCCAAGGCCGAGTTCTTGCAGGGGGGAATCCAAATCAGAGCCCTGATATGTAATCCAAGGCAGTCCAGGTGTGGGGGGGGCATAGTGCCTAAAGTCCTTGACTAAAGATCAAATTTATAAAAACAATTCGCGGAAGATAAAGAAACTTTCGTGCATTCCGTATTAATTTTTGCGAGTTTTAAATGTATCTTGTGAATAATTACAAATCTGAACATATTTTAATCTTGAAAAATATGTTCCATATCATTGCGTTCCATATCATTGCTTTTATTTGAATTGTGTGTTTGACAGATTGACTGTTTGAAATAAAGGTGTGGATGACAAACTATATTCACAGCAGAGAAATAATATACTATAATTTAAGAATGTAATCATCATATGAGCTTCCATGATCAGAGAAATCATACTTATGTCATCCCCAAAATTTAAAATTAATATTTCATTCAAAAAAATCCTCATCTTCTTGATGAGGATTGGCCGACCAAACTTTCAAATTCTCTTGGCCGCCCAAACCTTCAAATTCTCTTGGCCGTCCAAACCGTCAGGTCCTGGTGGCCATCCAAACCAATATGGTCCCACAAGCATGCCGCCATTCATGTGAGAATAAATCGTTATAAAACTGGGAGTTGGGCTATTTTATTCGAATCAGAACTGAATATATTGATTTGTTTAATATATAATGTGTTAGAATTTATCTCACTTACGAGGCCTAAGAAAATAGTTGTTACTCAGTCCTCACGGTGACGTCACAGATATGACAGTAACGTATAATTCATATGTTAATAACGTGATTAATTCACAAAATACCTAAATTTAAGTATTAATTCGTAGTTAGTCTTAAAGGCTAAAAAATCCTCAAGGCGGTATATTATTAGAAGTATGTTTTAAGTAGTTAATTATGTTACAAGGGAAATATTTCATAATTATAAGTGTAAAATGATCCAGTTATAAATGAATACGTATTATAAAGGGAGGAGCCACTCTTTCTATCTCGGTGATTTTACTGTGTAAACATTATTGCACCCAATTGGAAAAAATAAGAATATAGAAGGAGAAATTTCCAAAAAATTGGAAAATAAGATTTCTGGTATATATACAATAAATTTATTAATGATATAATGCAATTTGTATAACATATGTACAAGATAAAAATGTTGTGTTTATAAAAATTCTGAATGGAGCCAAATTCAGTTTTAGTAATGGTCATCGAGCCAACAGTTCTCATTACTTTAAAAACAAATACATAGAATTTGTAATAATTACATATTTTTTTTATAATTACAAGCTTTGTTTTCTTAGTCGTCTAGATTTTGTTTTATCTTTATCCAAATGACTATATTTGTCCTTAGGACAAATATACAGGGTATTGGTATTATTACCAGGGTATTGGTATTTGGTATTATCCAACGAATGCAGGGTATTATTCAAGTGGCTCTTTGACATTGACACGTTTGTAGATACAATAGCATTCTTCGGGTTATACACCTTGAATCCCACTCTTGGGATACTGACATCGGTTCCGTCGGATATCTGTGCAGAGTTTATCAGAATTTTTACGATTGCTTCATGTTGCGAGAGAGCCCTGGATCTCTTAACATAGACAAGTTCGGTAGCATCTACCCAGCATCGCTTAAATAGTGTGACATGGGGGGTTATAATTGTAGTCCTGCAAGCTAAGTCCTCAGGTGTCCAGGAGGGCAACTATCTCCTTCCTCAGATCAAGCAGCTTCGGTGTCTTCTGAATCTTTACGTAGATGACGTTTGTGTCGAACCTTCCCATGCTGCCTAAGACCTCGTCGAGCTTCCGTTTATTTTTATGAGGAAAAAGAGAACACGTTGTTAATATATAAAAAAATCATTTAAAGAATGACAAAGCATAAATTATATTCTTTGTAAAGGTGAAGAATGAATTATTATGAACAAATCCACAAGGGTCGTGATGAGGGTTCGAACCTACGTCCGGGATGATCCCAGATTATGCTACTGCGCCACGACCTGGTAAAAAATGTTGCAACTTTGAGTGCAACTGCCCTCATAAGGCTCACGCAGCGTCTCTAGGGGAAGGTGCGTCTGGGATCATTCCGGACGTAGGTTCGAACATGCATCACTGCCCTTGTGGATTTGCTCATTTGATGCATCACGCTATTGTGATTTCTGTGTGTAATGAGATAATATTGGTTCGGTAACATGGGTTGAAAATGTGGGGAACTAATTACCGCGTAACATTAGCAGTGGGGTATTTTACTGTTTCAAGCATAGGTTCGACACATATATGGATGAGATTGGGTGGATATAAACAAAAGCTATCTCGTTTGGGCCTATAAACTTTCATTCTTATGTTTCTGATTATTTAAATGGGGTTAAAAGTGCAATGAAGCTAAATTTGTGACTGATTGTGGGGAGACATATTAAGTGCTACGAAATGGACGAGGATTAATTGAACATTTACGAAACCTGTACATCTTTCCTCAATTATGGCCCCCTCCCCGTTCAGCTCGTTGATGCCGTGACGTGGGCTTAGTGAACGGCTGCCGGAGTGTCATGCTCCTTAGGACAGGCCTCTGTCCTTTTGTAGCCTTGTGCTCCTGCTGCTGTTCTCTAAAATTTTGCTGAACAACTTTTCCTTTTCCTTCCGTTTAATTTTTCTCCCCCTCTTCTCCTATTTGCTTGTCGTTTCCTGCCGACCTTTTGCGTGTTTTGGTTATTCCTTTGGACTTCTTCTATTTTGACGCCCGGGTGCTTCAGGAGGCATACTCTTGCACCCATAGAACGGTAGTACCCAACGTAGAGAGCGAGGGGAACCTTTTATTGTCAATCCCCCTTTCGTCGCTGAACCCGATCTCGACGGACTGACGGTTCTTAAGGTGGCGTTTGTGGGGCGTATACTCACGACGCACCCCTAGGAGGCCCCGGCATGATCGGCGATAGATTCTTGTTGGGTGTCCTGTCTCTAATTGTGGCTCCATGGTGGGTGTGGAGGCACATTCGTGAATGAATGTTTATCGTTCGTACCTATGTTGTGTTCTGTTCCTCCTTTACTTTCTCATGCTCGTGGGGTGGGCGACCAAGCCCCCGAGTCGGTCCGTGTTGGAAGACCGGGCTCTGTAGCCTCCGCTGCATTGGGCCCCGACCTTGCTCCTCCTTTGGCCATTCTGACTACTCCCCTCGGCTCCCCTCCCTCCTCTGTGGTTGGGTCGAGCCCCAAGCCCCCAGTGGTGACTACCTCGTCCCCAGGCACGACTCCATCTCTAGTTGTAACTACTGCGCCTTTTAACCCCTCTCTCTCTGGGGGTTCTCAACGCCGTCCTCGACACGCCCGCACTCGCTCGATTCCTTCCCATTCTGATGTCTATCAAGCCTTGTTTGGTCCCTCTTCATGGGCCAAATACTTTGATCTCCTCCCTCTTGATTCTGCGCCTCCTGACGATTTCTCCCTACATTGACATCTCGTTGATTCCGTGGATGCCACTGTTACCTTCAATCCTACTCGTCTCGGTACACGTGTTGTTGCTGCTCCTTCTCAGGATGCAGCTTCCCGCTTGGCTGCCTTATCCTGCCTTTGTGAGACCCCTGTTCGGGTCTCAAAGAATGCTCAGTTGAATACCAGTGTTGGCACTATTCTCCTCCCGCCCCATGTTGAGACCGGTGTTCGGAATCTGCAGGACTGCCACGATTATATTCGGCATATCCTCGATGCCCAGGGCCTTTCTGTCCTCCGGGTTGACACGTTTACTCGTCCCCCCTCGTGGTCGTCGCTGTCAACCCCTTCGGGTTGTGAAGATTACCTTTGATGGTAGGTCCCTTCTTTCCTCTGTCATTCTTGCTGGTGCCAGGTGCTCTGTCCAGGAGTACATTCCTTCTCCTAGGCTCTGTAACAAGTGCTGGAGGTTTGGACATGGTGACCTCCACTGCTCTGGGATTGTCTCTCTCTGTTCTTTGTGTGGGGGCGAAGGTCACTAAGTCAGAGTGCTCTACTCCCCAGGTTCGCTGCTTCAACTGCAGTGAGGCCCATCCTACCTTCTCCCGTACGTGTATCCATTACAAGCTTGAGGCAGCCGTCCTCACCTTGAAGCACCGGGAGCGTTTATCTTTTCTTGAGGCGAGGCGCAAGGTTCACCGGCTCCCACCTTATGCTAACGTCTCTTATGCTCGCGTGTTGCGCTCTTCCTCTCCTCGTCCTTCCCTCCTTCCTCACTCACAGCCGTTTCCGGGCCTTGGACCCTGATACGCCCACTGCCCTCTCCTCTGTTCCTTTGAGTTCTGTCCCGAAGGGTCCTCCTCCTGGTCCTCTGTCTGGGGTTTCCCTTCTTTCTACCCGGTCTGTCATGTCTCCTGTGTCTTCTTCCTCGTCTCCCTCCGATCCTCCTTCCCATCCTTCTCCTCCATCTATTGACTCTCCCCGCCGCCTGTCGGTGCGGGCTAATGTCCATCGCTCTCCTAACAGCCGTCGTGTGCTCTCTCGTTCAGCTTCTGTTGAGATGCTGGAATCCGTTGCCCAGTACGTAGTTGCTGGGACACCGGTCTCTTTAAGTCAGAAGCGTAAGCCTGGCCCCTCTCCTTCCTCCTCCCCAGCGGGTAAGAAGGCTTTGCTCTCCTCCTCGGCCCCTACTACTGAATCTATTGCTCCTTCCCCTCCCGTTTCGGTGATTGCGCCCCCTGTTCCTGCTATGGAGGTTTCTTTGGCCCCCGCTTTCCTCTCGGTTGCTGCCCTTGCCGAGGTGCACTCCCCTCTTTCTACTCCCACTCTTCCTGCTGCTGTCCTTGACTGCTCCTCTCCGTTGTCTCCTCCTTTTCCTCCTCCTCCGGACCCTGCGGGCCCACCTCTGGTCTGTTCTCCCGCTTCCTTCCCTCCGTCTTTGCTCAGTTTACCCATGCCCCCTAACCCTGACTTTGCTGACCCTGATCCCGACCCTGATATTCTTTAACGTGCTATGTTGCTCTTTCGCCTTTGTTTGTTCCTTGTTCTCTGTTGTCCTCCTTTGTCTTCTCCTCGATGTCTATTCTTCAATGGAATGTTCGAGTTTATTCTGCCCATTTCCTTAAACTCCAACTTCTGATTTTGCGGTTTGTGCCCCTTTGTGTCTGTCTCCAGAAGCTGATGCGTGCTGCTCGTCCTGGTCGGTTTCGTGGCTATTCCTTTTTCTTACCCCCCCTTCCCCAGCTGTTGCTGGGGCTGCTAACTCTTCTGCTCTCTTGATTATCTCTGATGTTCCCTTTGTCCCCTTACTTTTTCCTTCGCCTCTCCATTGTTCTGCTGCTCGTATCTTTGTGGGGAAATGGTACACTGTGTGTTCCATTTATCCCCCCCCCCCCAAGTCTCCCGCTTTCTCTTCCTGATCTGAAACATTTACTGGACTCCTTGCTGGAGCCTGTGCTCATGCTGGGAGATTTCAATTGTCGTCATTCCCATTGGCGTGATGTTCTGACTAACTGTGGGATATCTGGGGCTTGACTCAATTTATTAAATTATTAAATTAATGAAAACAATTACGAAGGACCACCCACTTTTAAGAAAAGAGGGAAACTAATAAAAAGTGATCATTAGGAACACAGGGAAGAACCAGTGTCTATGGATAAACATTATGAAGCATAATCACTTAAATAATGAATGGGCTGTATAGTTAATTAATTTAAATCAAAGCCTCAAACACCTACATTGGGGGGGGGGGGGTATTGCTAGAACTTCATATACGTCTAGGAACTAATGTGGTTCGTGCACCAGTTCATTGTGTAATAACTAATCTTATGACCAAATTAAAGAAATCTATAGAAGATTATCACCAGTAATTATAAAGATCATTAGCATCAGAAATTAATTATTCAAATAAACACAAATTATCTCCAGTGTACATGATTAGTATCCGATCAGATAAATGATGTATAAATAATGAATTTTAGAGTAAATAAATGAGTACAAAAAAGTCTTAGCTTTAAGACGATTTCAATGACATCATTCACGCCTCATCCTCGTGATCTCCGGAATTCCTCGTAGAAACACTTGGAGGTGAATAACACGAAGTTAGGTAACAGCTCGTTGACTCCTCACATGCGAGCTGTAATTTAAGGGATATTACGTAGCATTGAAGTAGGCTACTTAAATCTCTATATTCATGAAAATGGAAAATAAATTTGATATGGTACTAACGTTGGATTTGTTATGGTCGCTCAATATAACGACAAGCTGCCCCGACATATACAATCTCTAATGATGCATCAAAAGGGAATTATATACTTTGCTAAGGGTACAAATTATGTTGAAGCTTGCCGATATCGCGTCTCAAGCTCAAACTCCTGCAATGTCGTACACGTGGTTGATAGCTTGGCTTGAATATCGACACGTTATTAGTTGGCCGGTCACTGCAGATCACGTAGAACAACAATAACTCCTTCTGTGTTGAGTGACAGGGTAATTCTTGCTGATAATCTCAACGTCATGTGTCTCAGACTCTGACGCCACGACCTTGTTGCTCAGTTCCGCAACACGAGACTTCCGCGCCACACACAATGGCGTCTCGATCCACAATGGCTTCTCCCTCCTCTCCAATCGCGCCCCGCATTCGCCACAGACATTATTTATCACGAATAATATTATTTTGTGCAATTGTGACTGAAATACTTTAATAAAGACTGGGTTGTAATTCTAGGAAGTTAAATATTATTACTTTCTCGTCTTATGGTAGTAAACAAGAAATGGGGAAGATTTTAGTTTTCTCCATGGCATTCACGCGTGACGGTAAAATTATTACTTGATAACAATTGTAACTAAAAACTCTCGATTTAGAATTATTTGGGAGTTATGTTATCCATAAATAATTATCACACAGAATACTGATGATTTTAGTGAATCACATTCAATTCTCTAACACACTGGATATAAATGTGTTTAACTAGGTATAATCTGACGCAATACTTGTGCTTGGTTTCCTAAGAATTCCAGTATCCCTATGCAGATATAATAGTTAGTTCATGTGAACATTACTGTTAGTAAGTTTTTAGTAACTACAGTAGTTAGTATATTTTAATACTAATTTATTTTAATACAATAGTATTGTATTAGTGTTGGAAATTTCCAACATAACTCTGGGGGGAGATTTCTCGGGTCGCAGTGTAATGTTGAGCACTGACATACCCTTCCCGAAGTTAGTATTAATGTTAATATGTTATTATGTTAGTATGTTAGTACACACATAACGGATGTCTCGTAATTGTCAAGGACATACAAGAAACTTAAGTCTTGCAAAGAAATTCATGTTGAATGGAACATGTTATTATGAATCATCTAAAGTTAATAACTAAGAAAGCCTACAATAAACTCTGTGACTGGTGTCGCTATGACATGTAATGTTTATGTTACTAAGTCTTAAAGTCTTGTAAACTCTCAGATACTCTAGACGAAATAATGTTATTAATAGCCTATACAACAATTAATAATTAAATCACACAATTTAAAGTAACTGGGAATCCACTGTGATGAGAATGTTCTGGGTCATTGTGACTTGTAACGATTTGTTACTTGACATCACAACACAGTATCATCATGATTACTTAAATTGGATGGGAAGTTATTTGCTCTTGGTCAGAGCTATAACAGGCTTGTAGTTTCCGCTTGCATTGTTGAGCAGCAGCTCTAGTGGGGCGGTTGCTTGGTGGATCAGAATTGTTGTCCTCGGAAACTGTTGGTGAAGCTGGTTCTGGTAAACACACACTTTCTGCTAATTCGAGAGGTACCAACTTCTCTAAGGTTTTTAAGGTAGTGTTGCCTCGGCACAAAACCTTTACTACTCTCAGGATGCCTTGGTGATCCGGATGGATAGCAACAATTTTGCCTATGGGCCACTCTAACCTTGGTCCATCACTGTCAACCAATACTAGGTCTCCTGGTTTAAGTTGTACTTTATTATAAGGACTCGAAGCTCCGTAGTGGTACTCTCGTAGAGCTGTGAGGTACTCTCGAGTCCACACCTCATTCCACCTTTCAATTACTCTTGAGAGATGTTGGTAACTTTCTACTAAGTCACTCCTGGTTACATGTGAAGGGTCGACGGGGTCCTCTTCTGCCAAAGGTATTAGAGGGCTCAGCAGGCCTCCATGTATCAAGTGTGAGGGACTCAGAGGTTCTCTCTGTGAGAAATCATCTGATAGGTATGTTAATGGGCGGTTGTTGACTCGCGCCTCGATTTCCACGACAAGTGTTTGGAGTTCGGAGTAACTAATTTTCTGTCGATGTAAGGTCTTCCTTAAACACTTCTTGACAGTTCCTATCATACGTTCGTAGAACCCACCTTGCCAGGGGGCTCTTGGAGCAATAAATTTCCAGTGGCATTGTCGTCTCTGCAGGACTGACTTCACTTCTGGATGATTCCATACCTCTCGTAAACAGGCTTCTCCTGCCACAAAATTTGAACCATTGTCCGATATCATTAGTTTGGGACAGGATCTGCGAGCAGCAAATCTACGAAAAGCTTGGAGGAAGGCTTCAGCACTCATATCCGAAGTCACTTCTAGATGTACGCCTTGTGTGGTAGCACACGTGAAGAGGCAAATGTAAGCTTTCACTGGTATCTTATCTGGATTGCTAGTGAGAAGCAAGGCTCCTGTGTAATCGACACCAGTGGTTTCAAAGGGACGAAGATGAACCACTCTTTCTTCAGGGAGTGGTGGAGGTCCTGGATAAGGACACACTCGAGCATCGTATCTTTTGCCAGATCACACAGAATTTAATAATTCATTTGACTGTTTGACGACCTTGAGGGATCCAGTATTTCTGTCTAAGATCGGTGAGAGTGTCTAACACTCCACCATGCAAAGTACCATATTGATGGTGATGTAAAACTAGAAGTTTGGTAATGATGTGGTGACGTGGTAAAAGGATCGGATTCTTTGTATCCAGATCAATTTTTGCATGAAGCAAACGTCCTCCACACCTTAATATATTATGAGTGTTGGCATCATACCAGATACCGAGAGACTTAGTTAATTTATCTGGAAGATTTTCATATTCGCTTCCATATGTCTCTTGCTGTGCACGTTTGATCCAGTAGAGGATAGGATTGGGAAACTTATGTCGGATTCCTATCTTAGCAAGAAAGTCAAACACATGTGCTGTCACTCTTAATAACTTACTCAAGTTGGAATAATTGTGAGGATTAATAGCTAAGATTCGATGAGGTTCTGGTTCTTTCATGGGAGTGGTGATATTGGTCACTATGACTTGTGGCTTTTGTTTGGGCCACTGACCACCAACAAGCCATGAAGGTCCATTAAACCACATCGAAGACTTGATAAGTTGTTTTAGTGTCAATCCTCGAGATAAGTAATCTGCAGGATTGTCCTTAGTGGGAACATGTCTGAATTTATATCCAGCAGATAATTCATGAATTTCCCTAACACGATTACTGATGTAGGGAGTTTTATGGTTGTTGTTTCTTACCCATTGCAATACTGTCTCATTGTCTGACCACACGACAATCTTACCAAAGTGGATAGTATTGAGTGTCTCGGTCAGGCAATGAGCCAATCTTACTCCCACCAGCAATGCAGTTAACTCCATTTGAGGTAAAGATCTCTTCTTAATGGGAGCAACTCTTGCTTTAGATGTGAGCAAAATTGATTGTGCACTATTAACTAAGTAGGCTACAGCGCCATACGCTTTGCCAGAGGCATCGCAAAAAACGTGCAAATTTGTGGGTAAGTTTGGTCCTGAAGCATTACGAGGAAATTTCAAAACACCTAACTGATTGAAATCTGTTGTGAGTATCTGCCATTTATCTTGTAACTCACTTGGTAACGGATCATTCCATCCCATGTGTTTCTTCCAGCATTCCTGCATTAGGAGTTTGCCCCTTATTAATATAGGACTAAGTAAGCCTAAAGGGTCAAATGGTTGACTGACATACAAGAGTAATTTTCTCATGGTAAGGGATGAATTATCGGTTTGTACTAACTTGACATTCATCTCGTCAGTACTTGTGTTCCATTCCACACCCAGAACCTTTAATTGATTAGGTACCTGATAACCTGGAAACTCTTTCTCGATTATCTGGTTTAATGATTTATTATTTGAGGCCCATGATTGTAGTGGCATATTGGCTCCTAATAACTCATGGTTAGCCTCATGGTAGATTTCTACCAAATTGGATTGATCATTTGTAGTTCCCTGGAAATTATCGACATACAAGTTGTCACTGATTTCTGCCTTATAAGGGCTATTCGACTTCCTCAAATGTGTATCTAATGTTGCTTGCAGTAGAAACGGGGAGGACGTCGCTCCAAATAGCACTGAGGCAAAACGATATGTTATGATATCACTGTTAGGATCCAGTGGGTCCTTAATCCAGAGAAATTTGGTGTAATTACGATCCTCTTCCTGTAAACCTACTCTAAGGATAGCTTTACTGATATCAGCAGTATAAGCAAAAATACCAGTACGGAATCGTAATAGCACATCATGTAGCCTTTGTGTTAGGCTAGGTCCCGTTTGGAGACATTCATTCAAAGACACACTGCTTGGCTTCAATTTAGCACTACAGTTGAAGACAATACGTATTGGTGTCGTCAATGAATCTTTCACCACAGCGTGATGGGGTAAATAGTGACCTATTTTCCGGTCATCATTATCAACAACCTCGATAAATTTACTGTTGAGTTGTTGTTGGAATAGTTGATGATACATGTTCAGTTTGTCTGGCTGTTTCTTCAGTCGTGTTAATTGAGACTGTAATTGTGAGGCTGCCATGAAATAATTAACTGGAAGTTGTGGATGATTCAACTTCCATGGTAGTCTCACCCAGTATTGTTTATCTTTATAGACAACTGTATCCAGATATTGCTGGTAAGTCCACATATCAGGGCTTGGTTGTTCAGGGATAATACCTAAAGTGTCTAAATCCCACAGACGATGTACAGGGGGATCCGACTCAATATCTTCAGATATTTCTCTGAAATGTAGGGGTGACTGTTCCAAGCCTAGTCACGCCACTATTATATTGTTAGATTGTTGGTTGTTTGACGCTGGATTTTGTTGGAAAAGCACCAGTCCAGTAAGCAACTTGCCTCCAGCAGACAACAACAAATTCATTCCGTGTTGTCTGGTGCATCCCGTTATAAATTTATAATAATGGTCACCGCCTATAAGTATTCCAACATCAGTGAGGCAGTCAGAATTTATTTTGTAATCTGCTAGCCTCATGCGGTTTCGTTTAAGATATTTCGCAGTGCGAGCTAATCCTGTGACCTGCAAGTCTGTCGGAAGTTTGTCTACTACTACCGCTTGTATTGGACTAGTGGAAGATCCAAGTCTCACTAATACCTTAACTACTTGGTATTCACGAGGTCCACTATTAGTCAAGAAACCAGAAATATTCAATCTCACACTTTTGGCAGGTTTTAATTTTAACTGCTTGACTTATTGTTGTGTGATGAAGGTTTTCTGTGATCCTTGATCAAAAAGACCTCTAGTGTTAACTCTAGATTTCATGTTAATTAATCTAAGTTGAGCTGTAGGCAGAGTAGTAGTATTGCCTGACTCAGTAGCAAGTACATTTATTTCTTGATGTACTACATCATGCATCTACTGCATGAACGTAGTTGCACTACACATTTATTGGGATCATGAGAGCCCATGCACTTGGTGCACCTGTGTATTTCTTGTAACCGTTTAATCCTGGTATTAAAGTTAGGATAAACAGTGCATTGGTAGGTGGCATGTTCTTGACTACAGAACAGACACCTTATCTCTCTGGTTGACTTTGTCCCTTTAGTAGACAAGTCATTGGTTACACCAGAAGGAGATACTGAATAAGTACCTACATTACCACTCCCCTTTCCAGTGGATGGAGCAGTCCTAGGTTTAAATTTATTAGACTTATTTAAAGTCGTTTTTGGTTTGACTGAAGTGTCAATATGAGCTGAGTTACGATGGGAGTTAGCAGAGAAGTTTGAAACACTTTTCCCATCTTGGTTGGCTCTTTGTCTTTCGACTAAGGTATGTAGACCTTCTGTAATTTCTTTCAAGGTCAGAAAAGTTTTATTGTACATAGTACATAATTTATCTAAGGTTTCTCTTGGCAATTTTCGCCTAACAACTACTTTGGTCATCCATTCAGCTGTCTGAATTTGGACTTTAAGGCTAAAGGCCTTGAGTAAAGATTCTAAATCTAGCCTGAAAGTTTGGAGAAAATCTGTAGAATTATTAGCAGATGGTAAATCTAGTAATTTTTTAACTAAGACAGTAATAGTTCTCTCCTTGTTATCGTAGTTGGTTTTGAGCAATTGAACAGCTAGGGTGTAACCATCACTGGTCAGTGTTATATTAGAGATTACTTTCAAGGCTTCATTTCGTCACAAACCTTGTAAATAAGTGAATTTGGTTGTTTGAGGAATGTTAACTTTAGAGTCTACTGCATCCACGAATTTACTCCAGAAATCATCCCAACTTTCGTTCTCGTTACCAGAGAATGTGGGTATATTGATTTGAGGTAATATGACATCAGGATCTGTATGTGCAGTAAAAGTTATTGTTAATTTGTTTTTAGCAATTTGCTTCTTAAAGGGTAGAAGCTTAACCCGTATATCTTCTTCATACTGGGCTAAGTCATTTACAACATCCTCAAGTTCACTATCATCTACAGAAGTTAAGTGAAGTTCTGTTAAATACAGATTCATGTGTTGCTTAATATGGGCAAATTTGCTTTCAGCAACTTGAAGTAAATCTTCTAATTCAAAGTAGTCAACAGGTGACTGTTGTGACAGATTTTGACATTTAGTAATCTGTCGAGTCAAATGACCTTTCAGACCAATAAGGGTCCTTTTCATTTTTTCAGCCGTTTCCATTTTGGTGGGTAAGGCTGGTTTGACAGTAAATATTTGTTACTGAGATAACTGGGATATTGACTCATTCAAGGGAGTTCAATATCAATAATAATAGCCTAGTATATTTGAATAGACTACACTACCTCGTTCAGAGGTTAATTTACCTACCTAACAAGAAATAACTAATTATTTTGAGTAGTGCTCGAACTTCACCATTAACTTTCGTCCGGTTAGCTCTTCTATATCACCATTAGATGTAATGGTGATCATTCAGCAGCACTCAAAATATATACACACAAAATAATGAGTACAAGAAGAAATAATACGGATATACTCTAATCAGAGTTATCTCGAGGTTTAATCCCACCCTTGATAGGGTCAGCACAAAAGGTATAATACATATACTACTAACTAGCTCAAGTCTAGTTGTGAGAATTTCTACCTAAGAAACTATAAATTTATTTAGTCTGTGTTTGTGCCAAATTCAGCACAATCACAGCCTAAATTCCTACCTAATAAAGGTTGGCAAAGATTATTGTGGTGCAGTAATGTGAATATAGTTGTGCTGTATTTTTGTTTTTTTTGGATTTTATAGTTTATAAGTGTGCATTTGCACACACAAGTGAAAACAATTATGTACAGTTAATTTTGGCTTGTTAGCCACAGCCGTTTGTGATAATTGATTGTGTTGATCAATTTGTCAACTACATGTGACCTAGACTCACCTGACAGGTGTACACCATCTCTTGCCAGGTTTTGTCTGTATGGTCTGGCTGTAAATTGGATATAAGTGGCATCCAATCTCACTCGTTTTTTCAGCCTGAAATTTATGTATTTGGCAGCTCTCTGGTAATATTCTGGTGTTACTCCCCAACGATTATCATGACTCAGTTGGCGAGGTTCCACTAGTGTGAATACTGGTCGCCGCTCTGCTACCGGAGGGCGCTGACGTTCGGCCCGGGCTGTCAGTGTTGACCTGTAACTGCTGCGTGGTGGTCGTCTTGTTGCCGGTGTGGTGCGGCCATTGGCCGGGGCTTGGCGGGTGTTATGGCGTCGGCTAGTGGTGGCCGTGTTCGCCGGGTCGACACCGCCCGGCTTGATTTCTCGGCCCCCGTTGACTGGCCCTTGGTGGAGGTTGCCCTTATGGACGTCATGCGTGTGGAGTACCAAGATCTCTACGGTGTTGAGAAACTTTCCCCTACCCGGGTGGCGGTGACGTTCTCCTCGGCGCAGGTGTATCAGCTGTTTGTGCGTCGATGGGGTACACGGACGCATGTACTTCCAGGTTCTGCTGTGACGGTGGAGGTCTCCGATCCGTGGGGCCCCCTGACGTATGTGTGCGTTCATGGTGCGCCGGTGCAGTTTCCTGAGGATGAGCTGTCCGCCGCGTTCCGTCGGTATGGTGAGGTGGTGGGGCAGCGTCATGCCTGTCTGCTTAGTGGGCGCCTGAAGGGGCTCCGTATGGGTGCCCGTACTTTGCGCATGCGGCTCTCTGGGGCTATTCCCTCTCGGGTGGCAGTGTGTGGGTTTTATGTGCGTGTGTTCTACCAGGGGCAGACTCGCTCCTGTTTCCGGTGTGGTGAGGTAGGCCATTTCGCTGCAGCTTGCCGTGCCCCTCGCCCGGAGGACCCATCGCTTTTCCATGCGGATGATTTTCCACTTCTGCCGGAGGCTGGGGCGCCCCCAGTGGGCCCGGGCTCTGTGGGTGTGCCTCTGAAGGCGTCGTCCCCAGCTGTCCCTACCTCTCCGTCTGCTGCTGGGTCCTCTGCTCTGTCTGTTGACTCTGATGCTCTCGCGGCTCCTGCTTCGGGTGCGCCTCTGCTGGTGGCGGCGGAGGTACATCGCGACCCGAGTGTCTCCTTGGAATCCGACGTGTGTGGTGTGGTGCCGGCGGGCGACCCGTGTGCAGTGGCCAGTGTGCTTCCCGAGGCCTGGGGCGGTGTTGTTACTGTGTCGCCTGACGGCCAGCCTAGCGGTGTTCCTGATGCTGGTGCCGTGGCGCAGCCGCCTGCTGTCGCTTGTGCTGTGCCTCCTGTGGTTGCATTGGGCTCTTCTGTTCCTCGACGAAAGCGCGCTCCGAGGGATCGGTCGCACAGCAGGGGCCCCCCTGGGAAGAGGATCGAGGCTTCGGGTGGTGTGCCTTTGGCTGGTGCTCCTCCCTCCGCTTCTCCAGTGGTTCCTCCTCCCCCTTCGGAAGCGGGATCTGGGGATGAGCGGGGCATTGAGCGTGGTGTCGGGCTCGGGGCGGCGGAGGCAGGGGAAAAACTGTGGATGGTGTCCTCGACGCCTGGGGCGCCCTCTTCGCATGGTGTGTCTCCTGTGATTTTGAAGGCGGTTCCTGGCCGGTCGTCTTCCAGGGTGCAACAGGGGGTTGAGCCTGGTGGTGTGGATGTGGCTCCCGCTGCGGGTGCGGTTGTGCCCCCTGGGGGACGCGTTGGGTTGGGGGTGTCCTGAGGTTCTCCCGATGGCGCCCTCTGTTGTCTGTGCGTCTTTGCATGTTCGTGGTTTAAATGATCTTGGGGTCCAGTTGGGCCTGTTGGATGGTGTGTGTGTGTGTGTGTGTGTGTGTGGTTGTTTTGTTTCTGTTGTGGTTGCTCCTGTGGGTGTGTGTTCGTTTGGGTGTGCTTGTGTGTGGGTGTGGTTTTTATGTTTTCCCTGGCTCCTGCGTGGGCCTTTTTGTTTGCCTTGTATGGGTTTTATGGTTTGTGCATTTTTGTTCTTTATGGTATGTATGCTTATATGCTCCTATGTCTTTGGAGCGTGCCTCTTCTGTATTTTGTGATTTTCTGTGTGGGGGGTTGGGGTGCCCGGGTTTGTTTTGTCCTCCCCCCCCCTCCTTTTCATGTACTACTGTTCATGTGTTATGAGTGTTCTTTTTGGCATTACTGATTGTTATTTCTCTTTTTATGTGCCATGTACTTTGCCTTGGGCTATTTATGTATTATTTATCTGTTTATTGATGTGTGTTTTGTGTTCTGCCTTTGTATTATGTCTTTTTAATTATGCATGAGGAAACGGAGTAAGACACAAGAAATGTACTCGGTTATTTCTGTTTGACTTTCCATGTTCTGTGTTTCCATGTTTTTTGTTTCATGTAGTTTTGTAATTTTGCCTCTTAGGGGTTTCGGAGGCCTGTTGTTCTGTACTTTTATGCACCTGTGTTTGGGTTGTTGGGCTGGGCTTGTATGTGCGTTCTCCTTTTGTATTTCTGTACTTAAGGTTGTGTGGAAGTGCCTATGTTTTATGTTATTTCTATTGTGTGCTATTTATGTCATGTTCTGTTTTTTGTGGTAAATACTGTCCCCGTTTCTGGGTTCTCTTTTTTTGTGCCTTGTGTCATGTGTTTTCTTTCTTGGTTTTTGTTGGGTATGTTTAGTGTATCCGTGGTTTACTTCCTTTGTTATATTGTCCTGTGTATGTTCTTAACTTGTTCTTTCGGCGGGTGTCTGTTTTGTACATTGTGTATTCTTTTATAAAAAAAAAAATAAAATAAAAAAAAAATAAAATCTCTTGCCAGGTTTTGTCTGTATGGTCTGGCTGTAAATTGGATATAAGTGGCATCCAATCTCACTCGTTTTTTCAGCCTGAAATTTATGTATTTGGCAGCTCTCTGGTAATATTCTGGTGTTACTCCCCAACGATTATCATGACTCAGTTGGCGAGGTTCCACTAATGTGAATACTACCGAATTGCTGATGAGCTTAAATGAAGAAATTATGGTTTTGAGGTGATTGATCACTTCAGCTGGATGACGAGTAGGATGGATGTCATTACCACCTAAATAAATAATGGTTAGGTGGTGAGGCCACTCTAACGCAGGTGTTAGTGTGGGATTGTTATAAAAGTTATGAGCTGTTGCTCCTGGTGACCTAAAGATTCTTACTTCAGTATGAGGTATAGGTCTAAGTGTTGTGGGTAATTGACTGTGTCCCACGAGTGCTACCTTATACATGAGGTGTAAGTAGCAATGACTTGGTGTGACTTAGGCTAACCTATGTGTTACGCTGCTGGTAGACACAATTAAATGGTTAGTCTAGACTACTTCACACGGTGATTAGTTATTACTAATTAGTATGTATATTTATATTTTATGTTTATCCGGTTCAAAGGACCATAATGTGGGATATCTGGGGCTTGACTCAATTTATTAAATTATTAAATTAATGAAAACAATTACGAAGGACCACCCACTTTTAAGAAAAGAGGGAAACTAATAAAAAGTGATCATTAGGAACACAAGGAAGAACCAGTGTCTGGATAAATATTATGAAGCATAATCACTTAAATAATTAATGGGCTGTATAGTTAGTTAATTTAAATCAAAGCCTCAAACACCTACATTGGGGGGGTATTGCTAGAACTTCATATACGTCTAGGAACTAGTGTGGTTCGTGCACCAGTTCATTGTGTAATAACTAATCTTATGACCAAATTAAAGAAATCTATAGAAGATTATCACCAGTAATTATAAAGATCATTAGCATCAGAAATTAATCATTCAAATAAACACAAATTATCTCCAGTGTACATGATTAGTATCCGATCAGATAAATGATGTATAAATAATGAATTTTAGAGTAAATAAATGAGTACAAAAAAGTCTTAGCTTTAAGACGATTTCAATGACATCATTCACGCCTCATCCTCATGATCTCCGGAATTCCTCGTAGAAACACTTGGAGGTGAATAACACGAAGTTAGGTAACAGCTCGTTGACTCCTCACATGCGAGCTATAATTTAAGGGATATTACGTAGCATTGAACTAGGCAACTTAAATATCTATATTCATGAAAATGGAAAATAAATTTGATATGGTACTAACGTTGGATTTGTTATGGTCGCTCGATATAACGACAAGCTGCCCCGACATATACAATATCTAATGATGCATCAAAAGGGAATTATATACTTAGCTAAGGGTACAAATTATGTTGAAGCTTGCCGATACCGCGTCTCAAGCTCAAACTCCCGCAATTTCATACACGTGGTTGATAGCTTGGCTTGAATATTGACGCGTTATTAGTTAGCCGGTCACTGCAGATCACGTAGAACAATAATAACTCCTCCTGTGTTGAGTACCAGGGTAATTCTTGCTGATAATCTCAACGTCACGTGTCTCAGACTCTGACGCCACGACCTTGTTGCTCAATTCCGCAACACGAGACTTCCGCGCCACACACAATGGCGTCTCGATCCACAATGGCTTCTCCCTCCTCTCCAATCGTGTCCCGCATTCACCACAGAAATTATTTATCACGAATAATATTTCGCGCAATTGTGGCTGAAATACTTTAATAAAGACTGGGTTGTAATTCTAGGGAGTTAAATATTATTACTTTCTCGTCTTATGGTAGTAAACAAGAAATGGAGAAGATTTTAGTTTTCTCCATGGCATTCACGCGTGACGGTAAATTATTACTTGATAACAATTGTAACTAAAAACTCTCCATTTAGAATTATTTGGGAGTTATGTTATCCATAAATAATTATCACACGGAATACTGATGATTTTAGAGAATCACATTTAATTCTCTAACACACTGAATATAAATGTGTTTAACTAGGTATAATCTGACGCAATACTTGTGCTTGGTTTCGTAAGAATTCCAGTATCCCTATGCAGATATAATAGTTAGTTCATGTGAACATTACTGTTAGTAAGTTTTTAGTAACTACAGTAGTTAGTATATTTTAATACTAATTTATTGTAATACAATAGTATTGTATTAGTGTTGGAAATTTCCAACACTAACACCGAGGTCGCCTTCTTGAGCCGTTTATCGTCTCTTCTTCCCTGTTTCTTCTGAATTCTGGTGAGCCCACTCATTTGGACTCTCGGAGTCCCACCCTTTCCGGTCTTGATCTTTCTTCTTGCTCTTCTTCTCTTTACTTAGATTTCACGTGGCAGGTTCTTGATGACCTCCATGGCAGTGACCAATTATCTATCCTTGTAACCTTTTTCTCTTTTCGCCCTCCCCTCTCCTTCCCTAGGTGGCAGTTTGCGAAAGCCGACTGGGACCTCTTTACCCTCAGCGCTGTTCTCTCTGACCTCTCCCTTCTACCTTTCCCTCACTCTCTCCTCCTTTTTCCTTACACTGTCTTTGACGCTGCCCTTTGCTCTATTCCTCGCTCTTCCTCTCGGGGTCCGCGGAAGTGCGTTCTCTGGTGGAATGCAGACTGTGCTCGGGCTGTCCGCTGTAAGCGTTCAGCCTGGAAGAGACACCGCCGTCGGCAGACGGCCGATTCTTATATTTCTTTTGGAAGGAGACTGCGGTGGCCCGTAGGGCCATCCGTATGGCTAAACGTGAATGTTGGGCATCTTATGTCTCCACCATTACGTCCAAAACTCCTCTGCCACAGATCTGGAAGCGTATCCGCAAGATAGCGGAAAAGATCGTTCCCGATATTTCAACCTCTGTGGTACTCTTGTAGCGGACCCATTGCAGGTCGCTACCGAACTGGGTTCCCACTTTTCTTCTCTTAGCTCTGGTCTTCATCTTTCCCAATCTTTCCTTCTTCGTAAACCTGTCCTTGAGTCTCGTCCTTTAGATTTCTGCATTCGTCTTCGACTTCCTAATAACGATCCCTTCTCTCTCTCTGAACTTCGTTCTGCCCTGGCCCTCTGTGGTTCTACGGCTGCGGGCTCCGATGGTATTCATTATCATTCATTATCATACGCTCCCCAAGAAGTATGGAACACTACCCGAAGGAGGGTAAGGGCCTTAGAGTACTCAACACGGAGATAAGACCTATGGGGAGACCAAGACAATCGAGTGTCAAAGAATAACCCCAAAAGATTCGTGGAATCTTTGTACTCAAGGAGATGACCATAAAGTGACATCGAAGAGGAACGAAGAACGACCCGTTTCCGAGTAAAAGACATGGCACAAGTCTTGGAAGTAGAGAACTTGAAGCCATGATCGGTGGCTCAAGACAACACGGCATCAATCACAAGTTGAAGCCGGCGTTGAAGTAGAGGCGAATCATCACCCTGACAGCAAAGGGTACGATCATCGACATAGAGAGCGGTGAAGACGCCTGAAGGAAGAGAGGAAAGAAGACCATTGAGGGCATCCAAAAAAAATAGCAGTGCTCAGAACACTACCCTGGGGATTGCTGAACACTACCCTTCATATTGCTGAAAAGAGGCAGAGTGAGAGGTACCAAGCCGCACCCTAAAGGAATGATGAGAGAGGAAGCTGCGAAGAAAGAGAGGGAGATGACCACGAAGGCCAAAAGAATGAAGCCGGGATAGAACATGATATCGCCAAGTGGTGTCGTAAACCTTTTCCAGGTCAAAAAGGACGGCAACAACGGCGGTTTTCGCAGCAAACGCAGTACGAATATAGACCTCCAAGTTCCCAAGGACACCTGTCGTGCTGCGGCTCTTACGGAAACCAAATTGAGAAGGGGAGAGGAGGTGATGGTGTTCCAGGAACCACATCAGACGAACGTTAACCATACGTTCAAAGAGTTTGCAAACACAACTTGTGAGGGCAATAGGGCGAAAGTCCTTAGGGGAAGTTCCCAGAGACCCCGGTTTATGAACAGGGAGGACAACGGCATCGAGCCAGTCCTCAGGGACTGACGACGACTTCCAGATCCGATTATACAGACTCAGTAAATACTGAGTCGTGCACGGAGGGAGATGGCGAAGCATCTCATAATGAATACCATCGGAGCCCGCCGCCGTAGATCCGCAGAGGGCCAGGCCAGAACGAAGTTCAGAGAGAGAGAAGGGATCGTTATAGGAAGTCGAAGACGACTGCAGAAATCTAAAGGACGAGACTCGAGGACAGGTTTATGAAGAAGGAAAGATTGGGGAAGATGGAGACCAGAGCTAACAGAAGAAAAGTGGGAACCCAGTTCGGTAGCGACCTGCAACGGGTCCGCCACAAGAGTACCAGGGAGATGAAGGACCGGTGAAACATCGGGAACGATCTTACCTGCTATCTTGCAGATACGCTTCCAGATCTGTGGCAGGGGAGTTTCGAACGTAAGTGTGGAAACATAAGATGCCCAACATTCACGTTTAGCCGAACGGATGGCCCTACGGGCCACTACACTCGCTCTCCGAAAGAAAAGAAAAGAATCGGCCGTCTGCCGACGGCGGTGCCTCTTCCAGGCTTACAGCGGACAGCCCGAGCACAGTCTGCATTCCACCAGGGAACGCACTTCCGCGGACCCCGAGAGGAAGAGCGAGGAATAGAGTGGAGTGCAGCGTTGAAGACAGTGTCATGAAAAAGGAGGAGAGCGTGAGGGAGAGGCAGAAGGGAGAGGTCAGAAAGAGCAGCACTGAGGGTAAATAGGTTTCAGTCCGCTTTAGCAAACTGCCACCTAGGGAAGGAGAGGGAAGGACGAAAAGTGAAAAAGGAAATAAGGATGGGGAAATGGTCACTGCCATGGAGGTCATCAAGAGCCTGCCACGTGAAATCTAAGTAAAGAGAAGAAGAGCAAAGAAAAAGATCAAGACAGGAAAGGGTGCGAGTCCGAGAGTCCAAATGAGTGGGCTCACCAGAATTCAGAAGAGACAGGGAAGAAGAGAGGAGAAACGGCTCAAGAAGGCGACCTCGGGTATTCGTCAAAACGTCACCCCAAAGAGAATGACAACAATTGAAATCACCCAGCAAAAGCACAGGCTCGGGTAAGGAGTCCAGGAGGTGTTTCAGATCAGGAAGAGAAAGCGGGACACTCGGGGGGGAGATAAATGGAACAAACTGTGTACCATTTCCCCACAAAGATTACGAGCAGTAGAACAATGGAGAGGCGAAGGAAAAAGTAAGGGGACAAAGGGAACATCCGAGCGAATCAAGAAAGCAGAAGAATTAGGAGCCCCAGTAACAGCTGGGGGGGGGGGGGAGAAAGGAATCACCACGAAAACGACCCAGAGGAGCACCAAGCATCGGCTCCTGGAGACAGACTCAAAGGGGCGAAAACCGCGAAATCAGAAGTTGGAGTTCGAGGAAATTGGCGTAATGACCTCGAACGTTCCATTGAAGAATAGACAACGACGAGAAGAGAAAGGACAACAACAGAGAACAAGGAAGAAACCAAGGCGAAAGAGCAACATAGCACGTTGAAGAATATCAGGGTCGGGATCAGAGTCAGCAAAGTCAGGGTTAGGGGGCATGGGTAAACTGAGCAAAGACAGAGGGAAGGAAGCGGGAGAACAGACCAGCGGTGGCCGGGTGGGGTCCGGAGGAGGAGGAAGAGGAGGAGACAACGGAGAGCAGCAGTCAAGGACAGCAGTAGGAAGAGGTGGAGTAGAAAGAGGGGAGCGCACCTCGGTATGGGCACCCACCGAGGGGGAAGCGGGGGCCAAAGAAACCTCCATAGCAGGAACATGGGGCGCAACCACCGAAATGGGAAAGGAAGGGGCGATAGTGGCAGAAAGAGGGGCCGAGGAAGAAAGCGAAACCCTCTTACCCGCCGGGGAGGAGGAAGGAGAGGAGCCAGGCTTACGCTTCTGACTTAAAGAGACAGGTGTCCCAGCAACTGCGTACTGGGCAACGGATTCCAGTGTCTTAACAGGAGAAGCCGAACGAGAGCACACACGACGGCTGTTTGTCGAGCGATGGACATCAGCCCGCACCGACAGGCGGCGGGGAGAGTCAAGAGACGGAGGGGAAGGATGGGAAGGAGGAACGGAGGGAGACGAGGAAGAAGACACAGGAGACAAGATAGACCGGGTATAAAGAAGGGGAACCCCAGGCAGAGGACCAGGAGGTGGATCCTTTGGGACAGAACTCAAAGGAATAGAGGAGGGGGCAGTGGGGGTATCAGGGTCCAAGGCCCGGAAAAGGTTGTGAGTCTGAGGAAGGTGGGAAGGACGAGGAGAGGAAGAGCGCAACATGCGAGCATAAAAGATATTAGCATGAGGCAGGAGCCGGCGAACTTGGCGCCTCGCCTCAGGAAAAGATAAACGCTCCCGATGCTTCAAGCTGAGGACGGCTGCCTCAAGCTTGTAATGGACACATGCACGGGAGAAGGTAGGATGGGCCTCACCACAGTTGAGGCAACGAGCCCGGGGAGAAGTACACTCCAACTTAGAGTGACCTTCGCCTCCACACCAAGGACAGAGAGAGACAGTCCCAGAGCAGTGGAGGGCACCATGCCCAAACCTCCAGCACTTGTTACAGAGCCTAGGAGAAGGAATGTACTCCTGGACAGAGCACCTGGCACCAGCAAGAATGACAGAGGGTGGAAGGGTCCTACCATCAAAGGTAATCTTCTCAACCCGAAGGGGTTGACGACGACTACCACGAGGGGGACGAGTAAACGTGTCCACCTGGAGAGTAGAATGGCCCTGGGCATCAAGGATATGTCGAATATCGTCGTGGCAGTCTCGCAGATCCCGAACACCGGTCGCAACATGGGGCGGGAGGAGAATAGTGCCAACCCTGGTGTTCAACTGAGCGTTCTTCGAGACCCGAACAGGGGTCTCACCAAGGCAGGATAAGGCAGCCAAGCGGGAAGCTGCATCCTGAGAAGGAGCAGCAACGACACGTGTACCGAGACGAGTGGGGTTGAAGGTAACAGAGGCATCCACGGAATCAATGAGATGTTGATCGAGGGAGAAATCGTCAGGAGGCGCAGAATCAAGAGGGAGGAGATGAAAATATTTGGCCCATGAAGAGGGACCAAACAAGGCTTGATAGGTATCAGAACGGGAAAGAATCGAGCGAGGGCGGCCGTGACGAGGACGGCGTTGAGAACCCCCAGAGAGAGAGGGGTTAAAAGGCGCAGTAGTTACAACTAGAGATGGAGTCGCGCCAGGGGACGAGGTAGTCACCACTGGGGGCTTGGGGCTCGACCCAACCACAGAGGAGGGAGGAGAGCCGAAGGGAGTGGTCAGAGAGGCCAAAGGAGGAGCAAGGTCAGGGCCCAATGCAGCAGAGGCAACAGAGCCCGGTCTTCCAACACGGACCGACTCGGGGGCTTGGTCGCCCACCCCACGAGCATGAGAAAGTAAAGGAGGAACAGAACACAACATAGGTACGAACGATAAACATTCATTCACGAATGTGCCCCCACACCCACCATGGAGCCACAATTAGAGGAAGGACACCCAACGGGAAGCTATCGCCGATCATGCCGGGGCCTCCTAGGGGTGCGTCGTGAGTATACGCCCCACAAACGCCACCTTAAGAACCGACAGTCCGTCGAGATCGGGTTCAATGACGAAAGGGGGATTGACAATAAAAGGTTCCCCTCGCTCTCGACGTTGGGTACTACCGTTCTATAGGTGCAAGAGTATGCCTCCTCAAGCACCCAGGCGTCAAAATAGAAGTCCAAGGGAATAACCAAAACAAGCAAAAGGTCGGCAGGAAACGGCAAGCAGATAGGAGAAGAGGGGGGGAGAAAAACGAAATAGAAGAAAAATTAGCTCAGCATAATTGGAGTGGACGGCAGCAGGAGCACAAGGCTACAAAGGGACAGAGGACTGTCCAAGGAGCATCACACTCCGGCAGCCGCTCACTAAGTCCTCCTCACGGCATCAACGAGCTGAGCAGGGAGGGGGGCCGCATCACTAAACCTTTTACCCCTACTATGGTTCTAAAACGCCTTTTCCTTGAGCACTTTTCTTCTCACTCCCGCTCCATTTCTTTCTTCACCGATGGGTCTAATTCTGCGGAAAGGTGTTGGCTACTCTGTTGTTTTTCCTCATCGCACTTATATGTGTCGTACCTCCGGAGACTAGCATCTTCACAGCGGAGCTTTATGCTATTCCATATGCTCTTTGTCTCCTGCTTTCTTGTTGTCTGTCTTCCTTTGTAGTTGTTCTTGACTCTCGTAGTGCCCTCGTGGCTCTTGGGTCCTGTAATTCGGTTCATCCAGTAGTTGTCGAGATACAGTATTGGCTGTTTCTTGTTCACAGTAAATTTAAGTCGGTTGAGTTTTGTTTGGTTCCCAGCCTTATTGGTGTGTCTTTAAATGAGCGTGCGGATGCTGCTGCCAAAGAAGCTGTTTGCTCTTGTCCCATCTCTCGTAAAGGTATTCCATATTCCGACTTTTACCCGGTTAACCATTCTTCCATCCTTACCCGTTGGCAGGCTTCATGGTCGTCTGTTACTACTAACAAACTACGTACTCTTAAGTGTTGTGTTTCCTCGTGGCCGTCCTCCTTCCACTGTAACCGGCGATGGGGAACGGCTCTGGCAAGGTTGTGTATTGGCCATACTCGCTTAACCCATGGTCACTTGATGGAGCTCCACCCTGCTCCTTATTTTCCTAATTGCATTGTCCCTCTTACAGTCGTGCATGTCCTTCTTGAATGTCCTGACTTACAGGACGAGCGTGTGTCTTGCTTTCCGACCGCCCCTCGCGGTCATCTGTCCCTCAATAGAATTCTTGGTGACTGATACTTTTGATATCGTTCGCCTTATGCGTTTGTGTTCTCGTATTGGCATTCTTGGTGATATTTAGCGCTCTCTGATTATTCTGCGCCTCTGATGGTGCTACATAGCCTTCCCGGTTTGGTGCCTTTTTTTGATAATTACTTACTTACTCTCCTCAATTATGGCGGTTTAGTTTGCATTTATGGATCAATTTAGTAGGTACGAGGTTGTTGTACTTGTCATGAACTTCGCAATCCGTTGACGAATGTTGACAGCAACATTCTGATCTGTCTGCTTACGCTTATCTACCTCGCTCCATCTTTCTGAAATTACAAAATAAGAATTTTATAATTTAATATTTAACCTGCTATGTGTATACGCATATTCAGAAAAAAATATTTAATTTTAAAAACAAATATTCATAGTTGTACTGATACATGTATACTGTCGCTAATGTTGGTACCTTCCAAACTTCAAGTAACTATACTCGAGATATTTCTTTAGTCATAGTTCAACTGGTAGCACGAATCAAGGTTCGCGAGTTCAATCCCATTGCATTCCCACTATATTTTAGCGCAGATAAATCACACTCTTGTGAGTTCATTATATACAATATATTAAAATTCAAGAACCTAACGTAGCTTCTTTCACCACAAGCTAATAAACAAGCTGCTTAGTTTGGATAACACAATCTATTGATCCTCGAATGACTGTAAACTTCCCACTGACCAATTCTCCTAACTCTAATCTTCACTACTTATTTACCAACACTTTCCCAACTCCTTACCTCGGTCTAGTATGAAGTAGCCGAGGCTGATGTGCCCGTGGTCTGGGTCGGCTGCAACATGTTTGAGCTCCTTGGCTTTGCTCCAGAGAGAATCTTGCAGTTTCTTCATGCTTAGTTTCACGCTATCTGGCAGGTCCAAGTAGGCGTAGTGGGTAGCTTCCCTCCTGGTGGGCATTTCGGATGCGATCTGCAATGAAAATAACGCAGGTTTAATAAATGTCTGGGAAGTTTAATATATTGATGTTTATTTAATCTATAACTTCTTAGATTGTAAAAGATTCCAACCATTTTCTTACGTCGTGAAAGCATTTGTGATGCGATCTGCACTGATAATAACACAAGTATAATATACCAGCCCATCCTCCAGTTTTGGTAGTACTTACAGTAACGATGAGGACCATACTATATTTACCGACGTACAACGAAATTAGAACGTAGAACTGTGATCTCTGAAGAAATATGAACAAACTGGAAAATTATTTTTTAATTGTGTTATTTTGACAGACTAAACTGTAAACTGAAAAATGTCATCTGTATATTTTGTGGAAAGGTTTATAATGTTGTGTACCTTGACTTTAGAAAACCTTTTGATACAGTACCAATCTTTTGACCATTACAAAACCATATTTACATCGTCTTGAAGTGATTATTCCAACTTAATATTGCATCCCTAATACCGTGAGCCTCTTTATAATCAATCTTTTCATGTGGCACTGTATCAAAAGTTTTGCTAAAGTCAAGGTACACAACATCACAAACCCTACGATTATCGACTGCCTCAACTATACTGGAATAAAATTATAGCATGTTTGTTAAGAATGAACGACCATTTGTAATTCCATGTTGTGAATCATTTATTTATTTATATTTATCTCAGTTGACAGCTGAGACAGCTGAACCTGTCTCAGCTTTTACTGGTCCAGGCCGGACCAAAACGTCGCCGCTTCACAACGAAGTAGAGGTTTATGTAAAAAAAAGGAACAAAAAACATATGAGAAGTTTATGGGTTGTGCCCCCCTCCCCGCTCAGCTCGTTGTCGCCGTGTGGGGGCTTCGTGGGCGGCTGCTGGAGTGTGATGCTCCTTAGGACAGTCCTCTGTCCTTTTCTAGCCTTGTGCTCCTGCTGCCGTCCTCTCCAATTCTGCTGGGCACCTTTTCCTTTTCCTTCTGTTTCGTTTTTCTCCCCCCTCTTCTCCTATCTGCTTGCCGTTTCCTGCCGACCTTTTGCTCGTTCTGGTTCTTCCATGGACTTCTTCTATTTTGACGCCCGGGTGCTTGAGGAGGCATACTCATGCACCCGTAGAACTGCAGTACCCGACGTCGAGAGCGAGGGGAACCTTTTATTGTCAATCCCCACTTCGTCACTGAACCCGATCTCGACGGACTGTCGGTTTCTTAAGGTGGCGTTTGTGGGGCGTATACTCACGACGCACCCCTAGGAGGCCTCGACAAGATCGGCGATAGCTTCTTGTTGGGTGTCCTGCCTCTAATTGTGGCTCCATGGTGGGTGTGGGGGCACATTCGTGAGTGAATTCTTAATTTCGTCAAGATGATAACCCCTGTTTCGGCTGCTTCTGGCTTACCTTTTCAGGCTCGTGGGGTGGGCGACCAAGCCCCCGAGTCGGTCCGTATTGGAAGACCGGGCTCTGTAGCCTCCGCTGCATTGGGCCCCGACCTTGCTCCTCCTTTGGCCTCTCTGACTCCTTCCCCTGGCTCCCCTCCCTCCTCTGTGGTTGGGTCGAGCCCCAAGCCCCCAGTGGTGACTACCTCGTCCCCTGGCGCGGCTCCTTCTCTAGTTGTAACTACTGCGCCTTTTAACCCCTCTCTCTCTGGGGGTTCTCACCGCCGTCTTCGTCACGGCCGCCCTCGCTCGATTCCTTCCAGTTCTGCTACCTATCAAGCCTTGTTTGGTCCCGCTTCGTGGGCCAAATATTTTGATCTCCTCCCTCTTGATTCTGCGCCTCCTGACGATTTCTCCCTTCATCGACATCTCATTGATTCCGTGGATGCCTCCATTACTTTCAACCCCACTCGTCTCGGTACACGTGTCGTTGCTGCTCCTTCTCAGGATGCTGCTTCCCGCTTGGCTGCCTTATCCTGCCTTGGCGAGACCCCCGTTCGGGTCTCGAAGAACGCTCAATTGAATGCCAGTGTTGGCACTATTTTGCTCCCGCCCCATGTTGCAACCGGTGTTCGGGACCTGCGCGACTGCCACGACGATATTCGCCATATCCTCGCTGCCCAGGGCCATTCTATTCTCCAGGTGGACACGTTTACTCGTCCCCCTCGTGGTAGTCGCCGTCAACCCCTCCGGGTTGTGAAGATTACCTTTGATGGTAGGACCCTTCCACCCTCTGTCATTCTTGCTGGTGCCAGGTGCTCTGTCCAGGAGTACATTCCTTCTCCTCGGCTCTGCAACAAGTGCTGGAGGTTTGGGCATGGTGCCCTCCGCTGCTCCGGGACTGTCTCTCTCTGTCCTTTGTGTGGTGGCGAGGGTCACTCTAAGTCGGAGTGCACTTCTCCCCAGGCTCGTTGCCTCAACTGCGGTGAGGCCCATCCTACCTTCTCCCGTGCGTGTGTCCATTACAAGCTTGAGGCAGCCGTCCTCAACCTGAAGCACCGGGAGCGTTTATCTTTTCCTGAGGCGAGGCGCCAGGTTCGCCGGCTCCCGCCTTATGCTAATATCTCTTATGCTCGCGTGTTGCGCTCTTCCTCTCCTCGTCCTTCCCGCCTTCCTCAGACTCACAACCGTTTCCGGGCCTTGGACCCTGATGCGCCCACTGCCCCCTCCTCTGTTCCTTTGGGTTCTCTCCCGAAGGATCCTCCTCCTGGTCCTCTGTCTGGGGTTCCCCTTCCTTCTACCCGGTCTGTCGTGTCTTCTGTGTCTTCTTCCTCGTCCCCCTCCGATCCTCCTTCCCATCCTCTTCCTCCATCTATTGGCTCTCCCCACCGCCTGTCGGTGCGGGCGGATGTCCATCGCTCTCCTAACGGCCGTCGTGTGTGCTCTCGTTCGGGTTCTCCTGTTGAGACACTGGAATCCGTTGCCCGGTACGTAGTTGCTGGGACACCGGTCTCTTTAAGTCAGAAGCGTAAGCCTGGCTCCTCTCCTTCCTCTTCCCCGGCGGGTAAGAAGGCTTCGCTTTCTTCCTCAGCTCCTCCTCCTGGCTCTGTTGCTCCTTCCCCTCCCGTTTCAGTGCTTGCGCCCCCTGTTCCTGCTATGGAGGTTTCTTTGGCCCCTGCTTCCCTTTCGGTTGCTGCTCTTGCTGGGGTGCGCTCCCCTCTTTCTACTCCCCCTCCTCCTGCTGCTGTCCTTGACGGCTCCTCTCCGTTGTCTCCTCCTCTTCCTCCTCCTCCTCCAGACCCTGCCCGCCCACCTCTGCTCTGTTCTCCCGTTTCCTTCCCTCCGTCTTTGCTCAGTTTACCCATGCCCCCTAACCCTGACTTTGCTGACCCTGATCCCGACCCTGTTATTCTTTAAATTGCTCTGTTGGTCTTTCGCCTTTGTTTCTTCCTTGTTCTCTGTTTTTGTCCTTTCTCTTCTCGTCGTTGTCCATTCTTCAATGGAACGTTCGAGGTTATTACGCCAATTTCCTCGAACTCCAACTTCTGATTTCGCGGTTTTCGCCCCTTTGTGTCTGTCTCCAGGAGCCAATGCTTGGTGCTCGTCCTGGTCGTTTTCGTGGCTATTCCTTTCTCTCCCCCCCCCCCAGCCATTGCTGGGGCTTCTAATTCTTCTGCTCTTTTGATTCGGGCTGATGTTCCCTTTGTTCCTTTACTTTTTCCTTCGCCTCTCCATTGTTCTGCTGCTCGTATCTTTGTGGGGAAATGGTACACAGTTTGTTCCATTTATCTCCCCCTGAGTGTCCCGCTCTCTCTTCCTGATTTGAAACACCTCCTGGACTCCTTGCCGGAGCCTGTGCTCCTGCTGGGTGACTTCAATTGTCGTCATTCTCTTTGGGGTGACGTTCTGACGAATACCCGGGGTCGCCTCCTTGAGCCGTTTCTCCTCTCTTCTTCTCTGTCTCTTCTGAATTCTGGTGAGCCCACTCATTTGGACTCTCGGACTCGCACCCTTTCTTGTCTTGATCTTTCTCTCTGCTCTTCTTCTCTTTACTTAGATTTCACGTGGCAGGTTCTTGATGACCTCCATGGAAGTGATCATTTCCCCATCCTTGTTTCCTTTTTCTCTTTTCGCCCTTCCCTCTCTTTCCCTAGGTGGCAGTTTGCTAAGGCAGACTGGACCCTATTTACCCTCAGTGCTGCTCTCCCTGACCTCTCCCTTCTGCCTCTCTCTCGCGCTCTCCTCCTTTTTCATGACACTGTCTTCAACGCTGCCCTCCGCTCTATTCCTCGCTCTTCCTCTCGGGGTCCACGGAAGTGCGTTCCCTGGTGGAATGCGGACTGTGCTCGGGCTGTCCGCTGTAAGCGTGCAGCCTGGAAGAGGCACCGCCGTAGGCAGACGACCGATTCTTTTCTTTTCTTTCGGAAAGCGAGTGCGGTGGCCCGTAGGGCCATCCGTACGGCTAAACGTGAATGTTGGGCATCTTATGTCTCAACAATTACGTCCGAGACCCCTCTGGCCCAGATCTGGAAGCGTGTCCGCAAGATAGCGGGTAAGTTCGTTCCCGATGTTTCACCGGTCCTTCACCTCCATGATACTCTTGTGGCGGACCCGTTGCAGGTCGCTTCCGAACTGGGTTCCCATTTTTCTTCTGTTAGCTCTGGTCTTCATCTTCCCCAATCTTTCCTTCTTCGTAAACCTGTCCTTGAGTCTCGTCCTTTAGATTTCTGCACTCATCTTCAGCTTCCCTATAATGATCCCTTCTCTCTCTCTGAACTTCGTTCTGCCCTGGCCCTCTGCGGTTCTACGGCGGCGGGCTCCGATGGTATTCATTATGAGATGCTTCGCCATCTCCCTCCGAGCACGTCTCAGTATTTACTGAGTCTGTATAATCGGATCTGGGAGTCGTCGTCAGTCCCTGAGGACTGGCTCGATGCCGTTGTCCTCCCTGTTCGCAAACCGGGGTCTCTGGGTACTTCCCCTAAGGACTTTCGCCCTATTGCTCTCACAAGTTGTGTCTGCAAACTCTTTGAACGTATGGTTAACGTTCGTCTGATGTGGTTCCTGGAACACCATCACCTCCTCTCCCCTTCTCAATTTGGTTTCCGCAAGTGCCGCAGCACGACAGATGTCCTGGTGAACTTGGAGGTCTATATTCGTACTGCTTTTGCTGCGAAGACCTCCGTTGTTGCCGTCCTTTTTGACCTGGAAAAGGCTTACGACACCACTTGGCGTTATCATATCCTATCTCAACTTCATTCTTTTGGCCTTCGTGGTCATCTCCCTCTCTTTCTCCGCAGCTTCCTCTCTCGTCGTTCCTTTCGGGTGCGCCTTGGTACCGCTCTCTCTCCCTCTTTTCAGCAATACGAAGGTGTGCCCCAGGGTAGTGTTCTGAGCACTACTCTTTTTCTTGTTGCCCTCAATGGTCTTCTTTCCTCTCTTCCTTCTGGTGTCTTCTCCGCTCTCTATGTCGATGATCTTACCCTTTGTTGTCAGGGTGATGATTCGCCTCTCCTTCAACGCCGGCTTCAACTTGCAATTGATGCCGTGTCGTCTTGGGCCACAGGTCATGGCTTCAAGTTCTCTACTTCTAAGACTTGTGCCATGACTTTTACGCGGAAACGGGTTGTTCTTCGTCCCTCTTTGTCACTTTATGGTCATCCCCTTGAATACAAAGATTCCGCGAAGCTTTTGGGGTTATTCCTTGACACTCGTTTGTCTTGGTCTCCCCATATCTCTTACCTCCGTGTTGAGTGCTCTAAGGCCCTTACCCTCCTTCGGGTCTTGTCCCATACTTCTTGGGGGGCAGATAGGCGCACTCTCCTTGCTTTACATTCCTCTCTCGTCCTGTCTAAGCTCGATTATGGTTGCCCTGCTTACTCGTCTGCTTCTCCTTCTACTCTTCGCCGTCTTGATGCTTTGCACCATACTGGGTTGCGCCTCAGTTCTGGTGCCTTTCGTTCGACTCCCATCCTTAGCTTGTATGTTGACACTGGCTTCCTGTCTCTCCAGGACCGCCGTGATCGCTACTGTCTTCGCTATCTTGCGCGGTCCTTGCAACATCCTTCCTCTCGCCTCTGTCGTGCTTTAACTTTTACCCCTCCTGCGGTTCCTGTTCCTCTTCACCACCTCCCTCTTTCTGTCCGGTTATCTCGCCTACAGGATTCTCTCTCCGTTCGTATTTCTGATGTTTCTCCTCGTGTTGTTCCTTCTTTGCCCCCGTGGAGGGTCCCTCTTCCGCGGTTTTGTACTTCCTTGACCCGTATCACTAAAGCTTTTACCCCTCCTACGGTTCTAAAATGCCTTTTCCTCGAGCACTTTTCTTCTCACTCCCGCTCCGTTTCTGTCTTCACCGATGGGTCTAAGTCAGCGGACGGTGTTGGCTACTCTGTTGTTTTTCCTGATCGCACTTATATGTGTCGCTTGCCTCCGGAGACTAGCATCTTTACAGCAGAACTTTATGCTATTCTCTATGCTCTTCGTCTCCTGCTTTCTCGTTGTCTGTCTTCCTTTGTGGTTGTTGTTGACTCTCGTAGTGCCCTCATGGCTCTCGGGTCCTTTAATCCGGTTCATCCAGTAGTTGTCGAGATCCAGCATTGGCTGTTTCTCGTTCACAGTAAATTTAAGTCGGTTGAGTTTTGTTGGGTTCCCAGCCATATTGGTGTGTCTTTAAATGAGCGTGCGGATGCTGCCGCTAAGGAAGCTGTCCGCTCTTGTCCCATCTCTCGTAAAGGCATTCCGTATTCCGACTTTTACCCAGTTATCCATTCCTCAGTTCTTACCCGTTGGCAGGCTTCTTGGTTGTCTGTTACTGGTAACAAGCTACGTACTCTTAAATGTTGTGTTTCCTCGTGGCCGTCCTCCTTCCACCGTAACCGGCGGTGGGAAACAGCTCTGGCGAGGTTGCGTATTGGCCATACTCGCTTAACCCATGGTCACTTGATGGAGCGCCGCCCTGCTTCTTATTGTCTTAGTTGCATTGTCCCTCTTACGGTCGTGCATGTCCTTCTTGAATGTCCTGACTTCCAGGACGAGCGTGTGTCTTGCTTTCCGACCGCCCCTCGCGGTCACCTGTCCCTCGATAGAATTCTTGGTGACTCGGATACTTTTGATATCGTTCGCCTTATGCGTTTTTGTTCTCGTATTGGCATCCTTGGTGATATTTAGCGCCCTCTGATTATTTTGCGTATTTGATGGTGCTACATAGCCTTCCCGGTTTGGTGCCTTCTTTTGATAATTACTTACTTATGGGTTGTGCGGTCATCGTAGATACCCCTCTCTAATGATCGACAGATTGACAGATGCTGGAAGCGTTTATCCCTCGCATTTACATTTTCCTCTAATAAAAATTTAAATTTGTTCGTGATTAAGGGATGGTAATAATTGGGGAAGGTAGGAAGAAAGAAAATGGGGAAAGGAAAAGAAGAGAGATAAGCATTTGCCAAGAATTATAGACGAGTTGCACTAACGTCCCACATAATAAAAGTATATGAGAGATTAGTCATGTCACCAGTTTCAAGGAGAGAAATGATATTCAAAACTAAGGCAAACATGGATTTAGGGCGGGAATATCGTGCCTCTCACAGCTACTTGACCACAACGACAGTCACTGAGGCATTAGAAGAAAAACAGAATGCAGATGTATAATCGGACATCGCAAAGGCATTCGATAAATGTGACCATGGAGTGATAGCTCCTTACCTGAACACACAAAATTAGATGAATGGGAATAACCGGTAAAATAGGACGCTGGATACTCAGTTTTCTGTCGAACAGAACACAGAGTAACAGTCAACCATATAAAGTCAAGACCAAGCGCAGTTAATAGCTCTGTGCCTCTGTTTTGGTTGTTTTTAAATTTAGCTACTCAGAACGAAGTGTCCATGTAGCACGGGCTATGGTGAGTCCGTAATTGAATTCGGTTATTCGCAATAACCTTGTTACTTTGATATTTGAATCAAAGTTTTAAATGGAGGTGGGGGTTCCTCCGTTTTCCCAGTTTATTTTTCGCTTCTGTTTTAGTGGTTTTAGTCTAGTTTTAATAACATTATCTTGGTGGCAGATGTAGATGCAGAATGGTCACTAGTGAGTCCCATTCCTCAACGGCTTTTCTAATCATTGTAGTCGTGGTGGAATGTGCATCTAATGGAGCTGCTGTCGTTGGATTCCAGCTCTCGAGCCCTGATGGGACTTTTTCAATGCAGATTGGATAAAGTTACAGGAATCTCTCTAAACTTGGCACCAAAACTACACTCCTCCTGACAACACAGAAGAAATGGAAAAAAAAATAGTAAATGCAATACATAGAGCAGCAAATCACGCCATCCCCAAGAGGAAAACAATTACCCAACAACATAAGGACCATTGGTATTCCTGTTAAAAGATCAAAGAACTACATAACAGACTAAATTGTGCACGAAAGAATTTCAGAAGAGATAGAACCGAAGCTAATCTAGGACTTCTTAGAGCTGTCAGAGATCATGTGCACGAAGAAACAGCAAAAATCAGGGAAGGAAAATGGCTCGAGTGGTGTACCTAGCTAAATCAGCATACATCCTTGGGCGACATCTGGAGGCAGATCAACAAGGCCAAAGGAAAATCGCCGCCTGCTCTGCCGCATCATGTTCATCCAGAGCAAGAATCAGAAAGGTTAGCAAATGTATTGGCTTTAAGAGGCAGTTCCACTCAACTTCCTCAATAACTCTGACTCACCACCAAAGACTTCCAGCAGCAAGATGGGAAAAAATAGATGATGCTTACCTTACCTGACGAACTAGACCAACCTTTCAATCTGAAAGAACTCAGGAGCGCTACAAAGAAAACTAAAAATATAGTTCCAGGCGAGGACAAAATCGCTTGCAACATGCTACCCAAGCTAGGAGAAAAGGGTGAAGAAGCCTTCTTGAATCTCATCAACAGAGTAGGGCGACAAGAACTCGACCACTCTTGGAACTGCAATTATAGTTCCCATTCCAAAACCTAAAGATCCAGGAAATACAAGACCCATCTCATTAACAAGCTGTCTGGCCAAAATAGCAGAAAGAATAGCCATTAATCGAATTGAATGGAAAGCCAATCCAATACACCAAAATATGTTTGCTTACAGAAAAGGTGTTGGGATCACAGAATGCCTTACCTCCCTCCTGGATCAAATCAATGACAAACCTGGAATCCTTATTTTTTTAGACCTTGAAAAAGCCTTCGAGTTAGCCAATGTTCCAGCTACACTGTGCTGCCTTGTGTATAAGGAAATCAAATGACACGCTCTTGCCTTTGCCAAAGAAAGCCTGCTTAACAGAGAAGCTAAAGTCAAATTCCAAGGAAAAAAATCGACCTCAAAGAGGCTAGAAAATGGAACTCCACAGGGAGTAATACTAAGCCCCTTCATCTTCAACTGTCTCTGTGCCTCTTACCTATATACAAAAGTTCACCTCACGTTACTGAACAGAGCACCTCATGTTTTTACCTTGTCTTCACATGTTTCAGTATTGACCTGGGTAAATATTCTTATGTCACCCTAACTCTTCACCTTTCCAGTGAATGCAATTTAAGCTTTGTTAATCTGTTTTCATATTCCCAAATTAATTAATGAGAATTCATATTCCCAAATTAATTAATGAGAATTCATATTCCCAAATTAGTTAATTCCCCAAATTAGAAACCTTTGTCATCCTACGCTGGACACGTTCTAGTGAATTTATATCTATTCTATAGTACGGCGACCAAAACTGAACTCCATAATCAAAATGGGGCCTAACCAGAGCAAGATATAGCTGAATAACACCAGGTGTCTTGTTACTAACACTTCGATTATTATATCCATGTCCTATTTGCCTTTTTACGAACATTCACGGATTGATCCTTTAGTTTTAAATTATTACTAATCATAACTCCCAGATTCCTTTCGCAATTCGACTTTGCAATCTCGACACCATCTAGCTCGTATCTTGTAACTCTATCATCATTACCTAGCCTCAAAACTTTATATTTGTCAGTATTAAACTGCATCTGCCAATCTGTTGACTATTTCAAAACCCTATTTAGATCGACTTTAGAAGGGATAAAGTCCTCCCTGACCAGCTCGTTGCTGCTGTGAGGGGGCTTGGTGGGTGACTGCCGGAGTGTGATGTTCCTTGGGGCAGTTCCCCTGTCCTTTTGTAGCCTTGTTCTTCTGCTGCTGTCCTCACGAATTTTGCTGGACGACTTTTCCGTTTTCTTTTGTTTTGTTTCCCCCCCCCCTACCCCAATCACTTGGGCTGGATGGTAGAGCGACGGTCTCGCTTCATGCAGGTCGGCGTTCAATCCCCGACCTTCCACAAGTGGTTGGGGCACCATTCCTTTCCCCCCGTCCCATCCCAAATCCTTATCGTGACCCCTTCCCAGTGCTATGTAGTCGGCATGGCTTGGCGCTTTCCCCCTGATAATTCCTTTCTTCCTTCCCCCCCCCCCCCTCTTCTTTCTCGTTGTCATTTCCTGCTGACCTTGTACCTGTTTTGATCATTCTTTTGTTTTGACGCCCGGGTATTTGAGGAGGCATATTCTTGCACCCGTAGAACTGTAATACCCAATGTCACGAGCGAGGGGCACCTTTTATTGTCAATCCCCCTTTCATCACTGAACCCGATCTCGACGGACTGACGGTTCTTAAGGTGGCGTTTGTAGGGCGTATACTCATGATGCACCCCTAGGGGGCCCCGGCTTGATCGGCGATAGCTTCTTGTTGGGTGTCCTGCCTCTAATTGTGACTCCATGGTGGGTGTGGGGGCACATTCGTGGATGAAAGTGTTTCTATTTGTATTTATGTTGATGAATGTTCCTCTTGTACCCTCTCAGTCTCGTGAGGTGGGTGACCAAGCCCCCGAGTCGGACTGTATTGGAAGACCTGGCTCTGAAGCCCCCGCTGCGTTGGGCCCCGACCTTGCTCCTCCTTTGATCCTCCTGACTACTCCACTCGGCGACCCCTCCCTCCTCTGTGGTTGGGTCAAGCCACAAGCCCCCAGTGGTGACCACCTCGTCCCCTGGCACAGCTCAGTCTCAAGTTGTGACTACTGCGCCTTTTAACCCCTCTCTGGGGGTTCTCAACGCCGTCCTCGACACGGCCGCACTCGCTTGATTCCTTCCCGTACTGATGCGTATCAAGCCTTGTTTGGTCCCGCTTCGTGGGCCAAATACTTTGGTCTCCGCCCTCTTGATTCTGCACCTCCTGATGGTTTCTCCCATCATAGGCACCTTCTTGATTCCGTAGATGCCTCTGTTACTTTCCATCCCACCCGTCTCGGTGCATGTTTCGTTGCTGCTCCTTCTAAGGATGTAGCCACCCGCTTGGCCGCCTTATCCTGCCTTGGGGAGACCCGTGTTTGCGTCTCCAAGAACGCTCGGTTGAATGCCAGTGTTGGCACTATTCTCCTCCCACCCCATGTTGCTACCGGTGTTCGGAATCTCCAGGACTGCCACGAGGATATTCGTCATATCCCCGATGCCCAGGGCCATTCTGTCCTCCAAGTAGACTCGTTTACTCGCCCCCCCCTCGTGGTCGTCGCCATCATCCCCTTCGGGTTGTGAAGATTACCTTTGATGGTAGGACCCTTCCGCCATCTGTCATTCTTGCTGGTGCCAGGTGCTCCGTCCAGAAGTACATTCCCTCTCCTCGACTCTGTAGTAAGTGCTGAAGGTTTGGGCATGGTGCCCTCCGCTGCTCTGGAACTGTCTCTCTCCGTCCTTTGTGTAGGGGCGAAGGTTATTCTAAGTCGGAGTGCACTTCTCCCCAGGCTCGCTGCCTCAATTGCGGTGAGGCCCACCCTACCTTCTCCCGTGCGTGTATACATTAAAATCTTGAGGCAGCCGTCCTCAACTTGAAGAACCGGGAGCGTTTATCTTTTCCTGAGGCGAGACACCAGGATTGCCGGCTCCCACCTTATGCTAACGTCTCTTATGCTCGCGTGTTGCGTTCTTCCTCTCCTCGTCCTTCCCACCTTCCTTAGACTCAAAACCGTTTCCAGGCCTTGGACCCTGATACGCCCACCAATCCCTCTTCTGTTCCATTGGGTTCTGTCCCGAAGGGTTCCCCTCCTGGTCCTCCTGTCTGGGGGTTCCCCTTCTTCCTGCCCGATCTGTCATGTCTCCTGTGTCTTCTTCCTCGTCTCCCTCCGATCCTCCTTCCCATCCTTCTCCGTCTATTGGCTCTCCACACCGCCTGTCGGTACGGGCTGATGTCCATCACTCTCCCAACGGCTGTCGTGTATGCTCTCGTTCAGCTTCTCCTGTTGAGACGCTGGAATCCGTTGCCCAGTACGTAGTTGCTGGAACACCTGTCTCTTTGAGTCAGAAGCGTAAGCCTGGCTCCTCTCCCTCCTCCTACCTGGGGGGTAAAAACGCTTCACTTTCTTCCTCGCCCCCTACTTCTGACTCTCTCGCTCCGTCCCCTCCCGTTTCGGTGGTTACGCCCCCCTGTTCCTGCTAAGGAGGTCTCTCTGGCCCCCACTTCCCTCTCGGTTGGTGCCCTTGCTGAAGTGTATCCCCTTTAGCCATCTGTACGGCTAAACGTAATTGTTGGGCATCTTATGTCTCCACTATTACGTCCGAAACTCCTCTGCTACAGATTTGGAAGCATATCTGCAAGATAGCAGGTAAGTTCGTTCCCAATATCTCACCGGTCCTTCACCTCTGTGGTACTCATGTGGCGGACCCGTTGCAGGTCGCTACCAAACTGGGTTCCCACTTTTCTTCTGTTAGCTCTGGTTTTCATCTTCCCCAATCTTTCCTTCTTCGTAAACCTGTCCTTTGGATTTCTGTACTCATCTTCGCCTTCCCTATAACGATCCCTTCTCTCTCTCTCTCTCTGAACTTCGGTCTGCCCTGGCCCTCTGCAGTTCTATGGCGGCGGGCTCCGATGGCATTCATTATGAGATGCTTCGCCATCTTCCTTCGTGCGTGTCTCAGTATTTACCGAGTCTGTATAATCGGATCTGGGAGTCGTCGTCAGTCCCTGAGGACTTGCTCGATACCGTTGTCCTCCCTGTTCACAAACCAGGGTCTCTGGGAACATCCCATAAGGACTTTCGCCCTATTGCCCTCACAAGTTGTGTCTGCAAACTCTTTGAACGTATGGTTAACGTTCGATTGATGTGGTTCATGGAACACCATCACCTCCCCTCCCCTTCTCAATTTGCTTTACGCAAGTGCCGCAGCACGACAGATGTCCTGGTGAACTTGGAGGTCTATATTCGTACTGCTTTTACTGCAAAGTCCTCTGTTGTTGCCGTCCTTTTTTACCTGGAAAAGGCTTACGACACCACTTGGCGATAACATATTCTATCCCAGCTTCATTCTTTTGGCCTTCATGGTCATCTTCCTCTCTTTCTCGGCAGCTTCATCTCTCGTCATTCCTTTTGGGTGAGGCTTGGTACCGCTCTCTCTGCCTCTTTTCAGCAATATGAAAGTGTGCCCAGGGTAGTGTTCTGGGCACTACTCTTTTTCTGGTTGCCCTCAATGATTTTCTTTCCTCTCTTCCTTCTAGCGTCTTCTCCGCTCTCTATGTCGATGATCGTACCCTTTGCTCTCATGGTGATGATTCACCTCTCCTTCAACGCCGGCTTCAACTTGCGATTGATGCCGTGTCGTCTTGGGCCACCGATCATGGCTTCAAGTTCTCTACTACTAAGACTTGTGTCACGACTTTTACTCGGAAACGGATCGTTCATCGTCCTTCTTTGTCGCTTTATGTTCATCCTCTTGAGTACAAAGATTCCGAGAAGCTTTTGGGGTTATTCTTTGACATTCGTTTGTCTTGGTCTCCCTATATCTCTTACCTCCGTTTTGAGTGCTCTAAGGCCCTTACCCTCCTTCAGGTATTGTCTCATACTTCTTGGGGAGCAGATAGGCACACTCTCCTCGCTTTACTTTCCTCTCTTGTCCAGTCTAGGCTTGATTATGGTTGCTGCGCTTACTCGTCTGCTTCTCCTTCTACTCTTCGCCGTCTTGATGCTTTGCACCATACTGGGTTGCGCCTCGGTTCTTGTTCCTTTTGTCCGACTCCCGTCCTCAGCTTGTATGTTGACATTTGGCTTTCTATCTCTCCAGGACCCCCGTGATCGCTACTGTTTTCGCTATCTTGTGCGGTCCTTGCAACATCCTTCGTCTCGCCTCTGTCGTGCTTTAACTTTTACCCCTCCTGTGGTTGCTGTTCGCTTTTACCACTTCCCTCTTTCTGTCTGATTATCTCGTTTACAGGATTCTGTTTCCGTTCATATTTCTAGCATTTTTCATCGTGTTGTTCCTTCTTTGCCCCCGTGGAGAGTCCCCCTTCCACAGTTTTGTACATCCTTGACCCGCATCACTAAAGCTTTTACCCCTCCTACGGTTCTAAAACGCCTTTTCCTTGAGCACTTTTCTCCTCACTCCTGCTCAGTTTCCGTCTTCACCGATGGGTCTAAGTCTGCGGACGGTGTTGGCTAATCTGTTGTTTTTCCTGATTGCACTTATATGTGTCACTTACCTCCGGAGACTAGCATCTTCACAGCGGAGCTGTATGCTATTCTCTATGCTCCTCGTCTCCTGCTTTCTCGTTGTCAATCTTCCTTTGTCGTTGTTGTTGACTCTCATAGTGCCCTCAGGGTTCTCAGGTCCTTTAATCCGGTTCATCCAGTGGTTGTCGAGATCCAGCATTGGCTGTTTCTTGTTCACTGTAAATTTAAGTGGGTTGAGTTTTCTTGGGTTCCCAGCCATATTGGTGTCTCTTTAAATGAGCGTGCGGATGCTGTCGCCAGGGAAGCTGTCCGCTCTTGTCCCATCTCTCGTAAAGGTATTCCTTATTCCGACTTTTACCCGGTTATCCATTCCTCCATCCTTACCTGTTGGCAGGCTTGTTGGTCGTCTGTTACTGGTAACAAACTACATACTCTTAAAAGTTGAGTCCTCGTGGCCGTCCTTCTGCCACAGTAACCGGCGATGGGAAACGGCTCTGGCGAGGTTGCGTATTGGCCATTCTCGCTTAACTCTTGGTCACTTGATGGAGCGCCACCCTGCTCCTTATTGTCCTAATTGCATTGTCTCTCGTACAGTCATGCATATCCTTGTTGAATGTCCTGACTTCCGGGACGAGCGTGTCTTGTTTTCTGACCATCCCCCGCGGTCGCTTTACCCTCGATAGTATTCTTGGTGACTTGGATACTTTTGATATTGTTCGCCTTATGCGTTTCTGTTCTCGTATTGGCATTCTTGGTGATATTTAGCGCCCTCTGATTATCCCGCACATTTGATGATGCTACATAGCCTTCCAGGTTTGGTGCCTTCTTTTGATAATTACTTACTTCAGTCATGTTATTGTGGCATTAGTCCTTAAAGTGTTGCTATACATCGGATTATATTAAATTTTCTTATGCTAGTTCTCTAGAAGTATATCAACAAAATCTAGAAGATAGAGCTTAGTCGTCTAGATTTTATTTCTTAGTTTTATCCTTTCACAAATGACTATATTTGTCCTTAGGACAAATATATTGGGTGTTGGTAATATTACCAGGGTATTGGTATTTGGTATTTTCCAACCAATGCAGGGCATTATTCAAGTGGCTGTTTGATATTGACATGTTTGTAGATACGATAGCATTCTTCGGATTATACACCTTGAAGCTCACTCTTGGGATACTGACATCGATTCCGTTACGAATCTGTGCAGGTTTATCAGATTCTTTACGATTGCTTCGTGTTGTGAGTGAACCCTGGCTTTATTAAAATAGGCAAGTTCGGTAGCATCACCCTAGCGTCGCTTAAATCGGGTGACATGGGGGTTAATAATATTCTCGCTCCATCCTCTCCCGTTTCGGTGGTTCCGCCCTATTCATGCTATGGAAGTCTCTCTGGCCCCTGCTTCCATCTCGGTTGCTGCCCTTGCTGAGGTGCACTTCCTAATTTCTGCCTCTCCTGCTGTGGACCTTGACCCTCGGTGATTACCCTCCCCCCCCCTCCCCTCTTCCTCCTCCAGACCCTGCTTGTCCGCCCCTGATCAGTCCTTCAGCTCTCTTCCCTCCTTCTTTACTCAGTTTACCCATGCACCCTAACCCTGACTTCTCTGACCCTGATCCTACGCTTCTTTAACGTAATGTGTTCCCTTTTCACCTTTGTTTCGTCGTTGTTCTCTGTTGCTATCCCTTTCTTTTCTTTCGATGTTCATTCTTCAATTGAACATTCGTGGTTATTATGACCAATTTCCTTCAACTTCATCTTCTGCTTTCGCGATTTTCGCTCCTATGTGTCTGTCTCCAGGAGCCGATGCTCCAGGTGCTCATCCTGGTCGCTTTCGTGGCTATTCCTTTCTCGCCCAATCCCTCCTCCCCTCGGCTGTTGCTGGAGCTCTTAAGTCTTCTACACTCTTGATTTGCTATGATGTTTCCTTTGTCCCCTTATTCTTTCCTTCGTCTCTCCATTGTTCTGCTGCTCGTATCTTTGTGAGGAAATGGTACACGGTTTGCTCCATTTATCTACCCCCCCCCCCCCTCCCCAAGTGTCCCGCTTTCTCTTCCCGATCTTAAACGTCTACTGGACTCCTTACCGGAGCCTGTGCTCCTGCTAGGTGATTTCAATTATCGACATACCCTTTGTGGTGATGTTCTGAGAAACACCCGAGGTCGCGTTCTCGAACCGTTCATCCTCTCTTCTACCCTGTCTCTTCTGAATTCTGGTGAGCCCACTCATTTAGACTTTCAGACTCGCGCCCTTTCCTGTCTTGATCTTTCTCTTTGCTCGTCTTCCCTTTATTTAGATTTCGAGTGGCGGGTTCTTGATGACCTCCATGGCAGTGACCATTTTCCCATCCTAGTTTCCTTTTTCTCTTTTCACCCTCCCCTCTCCTTCCCTAGGTGGCGGTTTAAATGCTGAGGCTGACTGGCCCCTCTTTACCCTCCGTGCTACTATCTCCGACCTCTCCATTCCACCTTTCGCTGGCGCCCTCCTCCTTTTTTAAGACACCGTCTTCGACGCTACCCTCCACTCTATGCCTTGCTCTCGGGGAACGCGGAAGTGCGTTCCGTGGTGGAATGTGGACTGTTCTCGGGCTGTTCACTGTAAGGGTGCATCCTGGAAGAGACACCGTAGCCGGCAGACGACTGAATCTTTTCTTTTGTTCGGAAGGCATATGCACTGGCTCGTAGGACCATCCGTACGGCTAAACGTGCATGTCGTATGTCTTATGTCTCCACCATCACGTCCAAAACTCCTCTACCACTGATCTCGAAGCGTATCCAGAAAATAGCGAGATAGCAAGATAATTTGTTCCCGATGTCTCACCAGTCCTTCACCTCTGTGCTACTTTTGTGGCGGACCCGTTGCAGGTCGCGACCGCATTGAGTTCCCACTTTTCGTTTGTTAGCTCTGATTCTCATCTCCCTCAATCCTTCCTTCCTTCATAAGCCTCTTCTTGAAGCTCGTCCTTTGGATTTCTGTACCCATATCAGCCTTCCCTATAATGATTCGTTCTTTCTCCCTCTCTGCTTCAGTCTGCCCTTGCCCTCTGCGGTTCTATGGTGGCAGGCTCTGATGGCATTCATTGAGAGATGCTTCGACTTCTCCTTCCGTGCTCGTCTCGGTATTTACTAAGTCTGTGTAATCGGGTCTGGGAGTCGTCGTCAGTCCCTGAAGACTGCCTCGATGCTGTTGTCCTCCCTGTTCGGAAACCAGGATCTCTCGGGTCATCCCCCAAGGACTTCCGCCCTATTGCACTCACGAGTTGTGTCTGCAAGCCCTTTGAACGTATGGTTAACGTTCGTTTGATGTGGTTCTTAGAGCACTATCACCATCTCAACCCTTCTCAATTTGGTTTTCGTAAGTGCCGCAGCACGACGGATGTCTTGGTGAACTTGGAGGTCTATATTCGTACTGCCTTTGCTGCGAAGACCTCCGTTGTTGCCGTCCTTTTGACCTGGAAAAGGCTTACGACACTACCTGGCGGTATCATATTCTGCTCCAACTTAATTCTTTTGGCCTTCGTGGGAATCTCCCTCTCTTCCTCCAGAGTTTCCTCTCTCGTCGTTCCTTTCGAGTGAGGCTTGGTACCGCTTTCTCTGTCCCTTTTAGGCAATATGAGGGGTGTGCCCCAAGGTAGTGTTCTGAGTATTACTCTTTTTCTTGTTGTTCTCAATACAAACGGTGCGATTTTCCTGTTTGCTGTGTCAAAGACTGATGCTAGGTCGATGAAGACTGCTTGAGGGGGAGCAACAATATGAGCGAGGTTTTCAGCAAAACAGTGTTGTGTACTGAGGCCAGATATAAATCCAAACAGTTGGGGTGACAGGTTCCTCTGTATGCGATACATGAGTCGGTTAAGAACAATGCGTTCAAGCACCTTACAAACACACTATGTTAGATATATGGGTCTATAATTATCTGAATGTGGTTTGAGGATAAGAACAATGACACTCTTTGTCCATGCATCAGGTAATACTCCATCACTTAAACTCATTCTGTATAACACTAAAAGTGGATTACCTGGTACTGGTGAGACTAATCTCAATAAATTGTAAGTAATACCATCCTCTCCAGTAGCAGTTGATTTGCCCATCTTTAGTGCATGATTTAATTCCCATACAGTTACATCATTAAGGTCCAACACGTCGATAGCAGTACATGCAAGAGTGATGGTTCGTTGTCTATTGGGGCGAGTCATTAAGTTTGTTCTGTATGTTAATTGAAAGAGTTGTAACTTTGTTAGTGCCCAATGATAAAGGAGAGTGTTTGCTTGTTCTAGTGGGCTGTGGTACAGTGGTTTGGTTGGGTTGGTGTGTGCGGGTGACGGGGCGTCGCCTGCGCTGCGTGTAGTGAAGGGTGTCCCGGTGGAGGTTCATGTCCCACCCCCGCCTGTGGATGTGGTAACGGCTCCCGGGGACGCGGGTTCTGCTGTTTTGGAGGGGGTGCTTCGGCAAGGTGAGGTGCCTGCCGTGCCTGTGTGTGTTAACGACTGTAGTTCTGCTCTTTCCATTCCTTTGCAGAAGCGTGCACGTCGGTGTTCTGAGGCTGTTTCCGTGGATGATGTAGACAGTGTGGGTGATGTGGCCTCTGTGGACTCTTCGGACGGTGCGCTTGTGGGTGTGGCCTGTGTGGATGTAAAGATGGTGGCCATGCCTGCGGAGGGGCCTGCTGGGCGTAGTGTGGTGCGGCCTGTCTCGAAGCGTTCGCGGCGGGCTCGGAGTGTCTCCCCTTCGTGGTGTGCCTTGGGAGGAGGTGGGGGAGTATGGTGCTCAGCTGGCGTCCCCCGCTGTGGATGATGGTGCTGTGCGGGGCTCCGAAGTTGCTACCTGTGTCCCCCTTCCTGTGTCACCTGCTGTTGGATCCCGCAGTGGGGGGTTGTCCCTCATGATCGGGACCTCGTCGTGATGTTGCGGAAAGATGTGCGCCGGGGGCCTGTGGTGGGGTCGCTGCCGCGCCTGCATCCCCTGCTGTTCCCCCTCCTTCATTGCCCCGGTCTGGTGGTTGCCTAGACCCATCTGCTGGGGTCGTGCCCTGTGAGGGTCCGGAGTTGGGCCCTTATCGGGATGCCCGGGTACTTCCGATCCCATGGTGCTCGTCCACTATATGGGTATCGTCTGAGAAGGTGTTTGTTTATAAGGTGCCGGATAGGATGTCTCAGCCGAGGATACTGCCTGATGGCCGGCTGCCCGCCGACCTGTGGGTAATTTGGGAAGCGTACTGCTTGCGCTTTCCGATACGCAAGTTTCCGGAGAAGTATTAGTTCCCATCTTGCGCACACGGCTACGCCGTGCCTGGATCAGCTGCCGCCGTGACCACGACTCCCCGCCCTCCCGTGCGGGGAGTCTCCCTCTAACGTTCGCCTCTGTTTTCGTCGCCACTCCTCTCTCTACGGCCCATCACATCTACCGCTTTTGACTTTCTTCTCCTCCTCACCATCAACGCGTCTCCTTACATCTGTCCTGGTGCAGTCATCGGGAGGGTTACCCCTTCATGCAAACTGCACCTATTCTCAAGAAGAAGAGAAACCTAATGTTCCTTTTGCCAGCAGCAGCCTATTCGTTTTTGTCGTTGTTCCACCGTGGGACTGTTGGTCCCATTGTTGTCCATGTCTCACTTCCACAATGTGCCAATAAGTGACTGTACGACATAAATTACAGCACCAACCTGGTGTTTTAGGTAAGATAGGTAAAGTTAGGTTAGGTTAGGTAAGATACGTAAGGTAAGGTAAGATAGGTAAAGTTAGGTTATGCAGGTTAGGTTAGGTAAGATAGGTAAAGTTAGGTAAGATAGGTAAGGGAAGGTTATGCAGGTTAAGTTAGGTAAGATAGGTAAAGTTAGGTAAGATAGGTAAGGTAAGTTATTTTAGGATAGGTAAAGTTAGGTTATGAAGGTTAAGTTAGGTAAGATAGGTAAAGTTAGGTAAGATAGGTAAGGTAAGGTAAGTTATGTTAGGATAGGTAAAGTTAGGTTTAGGAACGTTACGTTAACTAAGTAACATTGGGTGGAGAGGATAGGTTACGTAGGTTTGAACAGTGTAGTTCAGAGAACC